>NC_084633.1:4153669-4286169 GCF_033978795.1 Nerophis ophidion
TAGAACAGTGGTTCTTAACCTTGTTGGAGGTACGGAACCCTACCAGTTTCATATGCACATTCATCAAACCCTTCTTTAGTGAAAAATATTTAAAAAAAAAAAAAATTGTTTGTTTTGTTTTCAAATTCAAGACAAAGTTATATGTTGTTGTTTTTTTTTTTACTGGAGCACAACATAAACCATGCATGAACATCACCTCGTTCAAAGAACAAAACCAACACAGTGCATGAACTCACAACAAATTCCCCACTTGCAAATCAGATGAAAAATTAGAGGAAATATTGTTTGAGGGTCTCTATAATACTTGGACTTAGATTTCCTTATTATTGTCATTCAAATTTTAACTTTACAGTACAGATACGCCGATAGGGAGAAGTTTTTATTTACATGATTGATTGATTGATTGATTGATTGATTGATTGATTGAAAGAAGCTTTTATTAGTAGATTGCACAGTACAGTACATATTCTGTACAATTGACCACTAAATGGTAACACCCCAATAAAGTTTTTTAACTTGTTTAATTAAGTCAGGCTTCACGTTAATCAATTCATGAGTCCGGTGTGTTTTGACCACTGCGCCGGAGGCTCCGCCGAACCCCTGAGGCTGACTCACTGAACCCCTAGGGTTCGGTCGAACCCAGGTTAAGAACCACTGTTCTAGAACCATCTTATCTTGTATTGTATTGTACCCTAAGTTCTGTCCAGAAATCTGTGTGCCAAGAACGCCGGCTTATTAGTGATTCTCAGAAGTTAAACAACATCTGCAGTCTCTAGAGCGTTTTCTATTGGGCTCCAGTACTTTGGAATGCTCTACCGGCAATAGTTGTAGATTCTACCTCAGTAGAAGCATTTAAGTCCTATCTAAATCTCATTTATATACTTTGTATATCCATTGCAGCCAGTCACTGAGAATTGGGGACCCTCACATCTTCAGCTACTTCCCAAGGTTTCGTTTTTTTCCACCTCGGACTTTTGGGGTTTGTCCTTGCCTGGATGAGTTCAAATCCGGGAATGTCATTGATGAAGCTCTTAGAGGCACTTCTGATTAAGGGCTCTACAAATAAATATTGATTGATTGATTCTTAAAATGCTAATGATCTTTGACTAGATGTTTTGCAGAGGTGTCAAGATCCATTGCCCGAGTCATGTTATGTTAAGTTTATGATATCCTTACTTTATTGTCTATTTCTGTTTTCAGTAACCTTTTTATTCTTATTAGTTTCCATGGACATGATTCCCTGCACCTGCTTCTGATTAGCGGTCAGGATGCTCACCTGCTCCTGATCACTGATCAGAGAGCTATTTATACGCGTTGCACTCGTCTGGACTGTATTGCTCGCTACATGCGACTGTTTGTGTTGGCGTCACGCTATGACTACTGTTTCTATTTTGCTGTGCTAAGTTATCCTCGAGCCTCACATGTGCTTTCCCTGCATCACGACCTTCTATGTTGTTTTTGCCCTGTATTTGGAGAATACATCATCATCTTACCTGCACGCTGCTTCCTCACATCCTTCTGCATCTTGACATGACCATTGCAAAACCATGTGACCAAAACGCAACACATATAGGCAATAAACTAAGGATATTGTGAACTAAACATAGCATGACCTGGGCAACGAATGATGACAGAAGGTCTTTAAAAACAGCAGAACGCTCCTGTAACCTGTGACCAGCTCAGTGGCCTTGTGGTTAGAGTGTCCGCCCTGAGACTGCGAGGTCGTGAGTTCAAACCCCGAACGAGTCATACCAAAGACTACAAAAAATGGGACCCATTGCCTCTCTGCTTGGCACTCAGCAGAACGTTCCTGTAACCTGTGACCAGCTCAGTGGCCTTGTGCTTAGAGTGTCTGCCCTGAGACTGGGAGGTCGTGAGTTCAAACCCCGGCCGAGTCATAACAAAGACTACAAAAAATGGGACCCATTGCCTCTCTGCTTGGCACTCAGCAGAACGTTCCTGTACCCTGTGACCAGCTCAGTGGCCTTGTGCTTAGAGTGTCCGTCTTGAGACTGTGAGGTTGTGAGTTCAAACCTTGATTGATTGATTGATACTTTTATTAGTATATTGCGCAGTACAGTACATATTCCGTACAATTGACCACTAAATGGTAACACCCGAATAAGTTTTTCAACTTGTTTAAGTCGGGGTCCACGTTAATCAATTCATGGCCGAGTGATACCAAAAACTAAAAAAATGGGACCAAAGACAACAAAAATGGCACCCATTGCCTCCCTGCTCGGTACTCAGCATCAAGGGTAGGATTTGGGGGTTAAATTGCCAAAATGATTTCCTGAGCGCGGCGCATGCTGCTGCTCACTGCTCCCCTCACCTCCCAGGGGGTGAACATGGGGATGCAGAGGACAAATTTTAACACACCTAGTGTGTGTGTGTGACATTCGTTGGGGCTTTAACTTTAACTTAACTCTCACAAAATAAATAGACCAATGTCAAATGTCGACTGTAGAAGACACCGGTTGTCTGGAATGTACAAAATAAAACTAATAGTAAAGGGATCAAGCTTTCTGGAAATTTGGCCCCAAATACAATTTATTTGAATATTGAAATCCCTGATGTACACTCACTGCTCTAAGTTATTTTCAAGACATTTAAATACTGCACGATAGGAAACCTTTACATCCAAAGTCCAAGTCCAAGGAGAAGTTTAGGATGTTTTCCTGCCCGTCCTGTCACACAAACCCGTAGCCACATGAGTGAGAATATTTTCACAGTAATGGAAAAAGCAAACCGTCACCTGACTAAAGAAAACTAATGTTTGGCCTTTACTTTTCCCACGTAGCTCAGTAAGCTTGGCTGCGAGGCTATCAATGGACCTGAGTGTTGCATTGTGAGGTCCTCTAATTGCCTATGACAGAATTGTGTGTGTGTTTGTGTAGTTGGACTGAAGTGAAGGGAAAGGCTCTGATCAGAGGAGACATTGTTGTCATCCTCATCAGCAGGGCCACTATTCTCTTCCTCCGGCTTGAGCACACGCACTGTCCCTCTGCCTGTGCACACACAGTGCCTACTCTATAGGTGTGTGTGTTTGTGTGCGTGCGGGCTTCACGTTCACACAAGTATTCTGGGTACGAAAGCCTATTTCTGCACATTCCATAAATTAATAGGCTCAGTTGCATTTAAGAGGATGAGAAGTGTGTATGTGTGCGTGTATGTATGTATGTGTGTGTGTGTGTGTCTGTGTGTGTGTGTGTATTACTTTTTCCACTAATGCTGAAGTTCATCACCTCTGGGACTCAAATCTCGGGTTCTCACGGTTATACATTCCATGCTTGTGCATCTCCAGTCCGGTCTATTTATTATTTCCTAATGACAATGTTACAGCTTGTCTGCAAGCGCACTGTGGTGGACAGGTGACCTGTCCGGGATAGGGTTGTCCAAAGTGCGGCTCGCGAGCCATTTTCGGCTTATTTTATTGATGAATATACAAAGATTATATTGTGCGACAGTGTTGCCAGATAGGAAATGACAACATAAATAAAATTACTGAATTTTGAGGAAAAAAACAGTATTATTTTCCCTTTGAAATCAGGGGTCTCAAACTAATTTTTATCGTGGGCAACATCACTAAATATTATTACGCAATTGCCCCTTTTATTTAAATATTGTACCGTATGCCAACATACTGATAGAAAAATAGCTTTGCAATCAGAAGTCAGGATGGAAAGCAACTATAAAAGTTCAGCTATTGTAGAATTAATTTCAAAATGGGTTTCAGTGACAAAAAAATGCTAGTGCTATTTTGTTTGCATCAACTAATATTGATTTAAAAAAACTGCAGTTGTATGTGGTTAGACATATTTATGTCAAAATTGAAACAAATTATAATTACTTAAATAGTTACAAATGAGGACTTCATTCACTTTTTATGCACGTACAACACCTAAGACCTTTAGCATATCAGTATGTGGAGTTAAATTATGGAATGGATTAAGTAAATGAGCTAAACAATGTACTCATATGATCCACTTTAAGAGGCTGTTCAAATTAAAAGTTCTTACAAAGCACAAGGAAGAATGATTGTGAGAAATACCTTCAACGTAATTGAAAACAGGATATTCTAAACTCTGAAATCAATCGATCGATCAATCAAATGTGCCATAATCAATACTGATTGGAATCAAATACATACATGTGTTATTAAATGTGTCATTTATTATATATATATATATATACATATATACATATATATATATATATGTGTTAATATATATGTGTGTGTGTATATATATATATGTGTTAATATATATGTGTGTGTGTATATATATATATATATATATATATATATATATATTATTTCATGGTTTGAATAATCAATCCAAATTACATTTTTATTTTATGTTTTCATGATTTATTTTATGATTGAATCAATTAAAGATGCATTTAAGTAATTATTTAAAAATGTATTTATTTACTTTTATTACACTTGGACCTCCATATACTGACACACATTTTTAGGTTTTTGTAGGCCACATAAAAGGATGTGGCGGACCATATGTGGCGCCCGGGCTTTCAGTTTGACACCTGTGCTTTAAATGAGCTAAATGTGCTTATTGGCAGAACAGCGCCCCCAACTGGCTGTAAGGAGGCACATGAGACATCGCACAGTATCGGGTGCAACTCAGGATGTATTTGTTTTGTGTTAATTGCTATTAGCCTTGTTTTGAGGTTGTCAAGTTATCGGACATTATGGGATTTTTGGTTATGAAAATCAAGTTTTACCCTGAAAATCAACGCTGGTGTGTGATCAATGTACAAAATGTAACAAAATTATGGCTGTAACAGTTGATCGATTAGAGAAACGCTTTGATTTACATTTACGTGGTTTCTCTCCGGGTACTCCAGCTTCCTCTTACTTCCAAAGACATGCACCTAGTGTGTGAGTGTGAATGTTGTCTGTCTATCTGTGTTGGCCCTGCGATTAGTTGGGGACTTGTCCAGGGTGTACCCCTCCTTTCGCCCGATGGTAGCTGAGATAGGCGCCAGCGCCCCCCACGACCCCAAAAGGGAATAAGCGGTGGAAAATTGATGGATGGATGTTTGTCAAATTCTAAATTATTTTTTTTTAGAGGTTACAATAATGTCTGCCTTTATAAGCTATTGAATTTGGGTAGATTTATTTAAAATAATGCAGTAGGGCCGCAACAATTAGTCGACATTATCAACTTTTTAAATACACCAATGGTGCAACTGGACACATCCTCAGTGATGTAACCTAGGATCACAGGGGGTTTCGGGTCTTTCAACAATCAGACCCCCTCCCCTAGGCGACCCAGCCGGGGTTGATCAGGCCCCAGCCTGTGTCCACGTAGCGCTACTGCCCTACATGCCACGCCTCTCCCCTCCTGATCCACAGCCACCTTGATGCCACTTCTGCTGCATCTGTGACTAACTTCATGGCCCTTTGCTGGCTGGCCCCTGTGATGCCAAGCATTCTGTAGGCCCTGCAGAGAGATTTGCCCACAAACCCTCGACACCCCACTTCAACCGGCCGGCACATCGCTCGCCACCCATTGCTCCGACACTCCTCCACAAGCTGAGAGTACTTTGCACTCTTCCTCTCATTGGCCTCCTCCATACGGTCCTCCCAAGGCACTGTGAGCTCCAAGAGGATTACCTGCTTGGAGGCCACTGAGGTGAGCACAATATCTGGCCTTAGTGTTGTTTTAGCAACCACGTCAGGGAACTTCAACTGCTTTCCCAGATCAACTGACAGCTCCCAGTCGCGTGCTGTTGCCAACAGGCCAGACGAGGTGTTCCGGGCAGCCGGTGTTGACTTCTCCCCAGCTCTGATGAAAGCAGTACTCTTCACTGGGCGGAGGCTCTTGCTGTGACTGACTCCCCTGCAGATGGCATCAGCTATGGCCTTCAGGACCTGGTCATGTCGCCAGCGGTACCGCCCTTCACCCAGGGCTTTTGGACAACAGCTTAGGATGTGCTCCAAGGTTCCTCTCCTCTGGCAGAGGGGGCACCCTGGTGTCTCCACCTTTCCCCAGGTGAAGAGGTTGGATGGACTTGGCAGCACATCGTAGACCGCCTGGATCAAGAACTTTATTCGATGGGGTTCGGCTTTCCAGAGCTCGGTCCATGTGACCTTACGCTCTGATACTTGTTCCCATCTCGTCCAGGCGCCCTGTTGCCGCATTCCCGCCATCTGGCAGGCTCGCCTTTCCTCAACTCCTGCTCGCACTTCCTCGAGGATCAGTGACCTCTTCTCTTTCCCCTGCGCCTTATCATAGCGAGGTGTTCTTCTGCTACCTAAGCCAGATCTCCCCTGCGCCACTGTTCCCACCAAAACCTTTTGCCGTAGCCTTGCCTCTGCAACATCCACAGCCTCGACAGCTCTCCACTTCCGCCCCGTCCTGACTTCAATCCCAGCCTGTGCAACCTTTGGGTCACTGGACTCCCGATACTGTAGGAGCTCCCTGGACCGTGTCACCATGAACTCCTCGCTCAGGCTGCTGATGGGGAGCTTCAGTTTGTTGTTATGCCCGTATAGAGCAATGCTGCTCAGGCTTCGCGGCAGTCCTAGCCACCTGCGCAGGAACCTACTGACCCTCATCTCAAAGCCTTCCACCGTTGAAATGGGGACTTCGTACACCATGAGGGGCCAGAGGATCCGAGGGAGAATCCCGTGCTGGTAAATCCAGGCCTTGAACTTGCCAGGAAGGCCAGACTTATCCACCACGGTCAGCCAGGTCTCCAGGTCTTGGTTGGTCGATCTTGTGGAGGCTGCGTCTCTCAGGCTGCAATTAAACACCTTTCCCAAGCTCTTCACAGGTTCCTCGGTGAGTGATGGTATTTTGGTGGTGCCAAGTGAGAAGCAGAACTTGCCAGTAACCTTTCCTTTCTTTAGCACTAGGACCCTCGACTTGGCCGGCTTGAAGTTCATGCGAGCCCAGGAAATCACCTCCTGAAGGCCATTCAAGATCCACCTGCAACCTGGGACGGATGCAGTGGTCACTGTCAGGTCGTCCATGAAGGCTCGGATGGGTGGCTGCCGGACTCCAGACCTGGAGAGGGGACCTCTGCACTGAACTTCCGCAGACTTCACCAGCATGTTCATGGCGAGCGCAAAGAGGATGACTGAGATCGTACAGCCAGTGATGATCCCCTTTTCAAGCCTGTGCCAGTCGGAGGTTGTTTTTCCGGAGGAGACTCTTAGATGGAAGTTGGCATAGTAGTCCAGAATGAGGTCTCTGAACTTCTTTGGAATGTGATGCCGATTCAGTGCCTCTTCGACCAGCTTGTGGGGTATGGATCCATAGGCATTTTCGAGGTCCAGCCACAGAACAGCCAGGTCCCCCTTATTCTCCCTGGCTTCCCTGATGAGCTGAGTGACCACGCCTGTGTGCTCCAGACATCCAGATACCTCTGGGATCCCTCCTTTCTGGACCGATGTATCAATGTAGGAGTTCTTCAGGAGGTAGTCTGTCAGTCGCCTGGCCATGAGGCTGAAGAAGATCTTCCCTTCAACACTCAGCAACGAGATGGTTCGGAACTGATTGATGTTCTTAGACTTCTCCTCCTTTGGGATCCACACACCCTCTGCCTGTCTCCACTGGTCTGCTACCTTGCCCCTCCTCCAGATCACCTTCAAGATTCTCCAGAGTCTGTGGAGTAGTCTTGGACAGTTCTTATAGACCTTATAAGGTACTCCACTGGGCCCTGGAGCTGAGCTCGTCCTTGCCCTGCGGACCACCTCCTGGATTTCCTTCCAGCCGGGCTCTTTCCCATCGAAGTCAAGCGTTGGTGTTGGTGGATTGATCAAGGACCTGCAGGGGCCTAGGTCTTGTTCTCTGCATCCATCGCTGTAAATTTGCTTGAGGTGGTGGTCGACCTCAGCTTTGGAGCAGGCCAGTCTACCGCTTCGCTTCTGTCCTAGCAGCTGTTTTGTGACTCCAAAGGGATTCGCCAGAAAGGCAGCTCTCCTCCTGGACCTTTCCTTCCTCCTCCTCCTATGCCACTCCGCTCTCCTCAAGGTTATTAGCTTCTTGCGGATTATACAACGTAGTTCCGCAAGAGGCCCCCTATCCTCTTCACGTGCAACCTTGAACTGCTGTCTTAAACACTTCAGTTCCTGCCTGAGCTGATGGATTTTACTCGCTCTATTGTTCATGATGTAGGGGGGCTTCGCTGCCCGCTTCTCCTCAAGTCCAAACCTCTCTGCAGCGAGGCTGATGATGATCGTGGTCATCGTCTTGAGGCGTCGATCAGCGTCCCCTTTGGCTGTTGTTTCCAAGATGGTATCAGCATCTTCATCAAACTGGAGCCACTCTTTCTCCTTGCTAGCTTGGGGCCACTTTACCCGACGATGTTCTGATGTCCTGTGTGCTTCTGGTGGTTGCATCACCTGGAGGCTCCGGGCACTGTGGGGTGACTCCGGGCCTGGCTCCTCCTGCGTCTCACCAGGCGTAGTTCCTGTGCGCTGTGATTCTACCACCTTCTGCATACACTTCATCCTGGCCTGGTGGATCCGCAGGCCATGTCGGTTCTTGCATACCTTCCCACATATGCATTCCATAGTCGTCGTCGTGTTACCATTGCCATGTGTCGTCAACCTTTGATCCGTCCAGTGGGATTCTCTTCCGCCCCCCCTCTCGGGAATCCCTGGGGGTATATTTCCTGTAGGTCGATTCGTAGCTTGTTGTGGGTTCCTTCCTCTCAGAAGGTGCAGCTCGGGATGCTACCCCTCACTGCCCCGGTGCCGTCTTTCCGGGCTGTCCGCTGTCTCTCCAGCTGTCACCAATCTATACTTGGTGGTCAACCAGACTGTTCCTGGTAGTCACTGGTTGTCCCAGAAAAGCAACTTTTTAAATACACCAATGGTGCAACTGGACACATCCTCAGTGATGTAACCTAGGATCACAGGGGGTTTCGGGTCTTTCAACAATCAGACCCCCTCCCCTAGGCGACCCAGCCGGGGTTGATCAGGCCCCAGCCTGTGTCCACGTAGCGCTACTGCCCTACATGCCACGCCTCTCCCCTCCTGATCCACAGCCACCTTGATGCCACTTCTGCTGCATCTGTGACTAACTTCATGGCCCTTTGCTGGCTGGCCCCTGTGATGCCAAGCATTCTGTAGGCCCTGCAGAGAGATTTGCCCACAAACCCTCGACACCCCACTTCAACCGGCCGGCACATCGCTCGCCACCCATTGCTCCGACACTCCTCCACAAGCTGAGAGTACTTTGCACTCTTCCTCTCATTGGCCTCCTCCATACGGTCCTCCCAAGGCACTGTGAGCTCCAAGAGGATTACCTGCTTGGAGGCCACTGAGGTGAGCACAAGATTATAAAAAAATTAATCGACAAAGACTTGTTAATATAGATGAGTCGCTGAAAAAAGTCTCCATGGTGGAATGTTTATGTGTACACTTTTATTCCTTGAGGTAAGTAAATTCTAACAGTACTGAATAAAATACCTTTTTTACAGAACATTTAGGTGTATTTTTAACTATGTAATAAAGTAAAACTATTCGTTATGCAGTCATTTATGTTTCTTTTTACAATTAAATTTGCTATTATGAAAAGGAGTTCAAATCAAGTCGAAGGCTCAACGTCAAATTCGATCATATAAGCAATAATTGTTTGACCACAAACCCCGTTTCCATATGAGTTGGGAAATTGTGTTGGATGTAAATAAAAACAGAATACAATGATTTGCAAATCCATTTCAACCCATATTCAATTGAATGCTCTACAAAGACAAGATATTTGATGTTCAAACTCATAAATTTTATTTTTTGTTTGCAAATAACAACTTGGAATTTCATGGCTGCAACACGTGCCAAAGTAGTTGGGAAAGGGCATGTTCACCACTGTGTTACATCACCTTTTCTTTTAACAACACTCAATAAACGTTTGGGAACTGAGGAAATTAATTGTTGAAGCTTTGAAAGTGGAATTCTTTCCCATTCTTGTTTTATGTAGTGCTTCAGTCGTTCAACAGTCCAGGGTCTCCGCTGTCGTATTTTACGCTTCATAATGCGCCACACATTTTCGATGGGAGACAGGTCTGGACTGCAGGCGGGCCAGGAAAGTACCCACACTCTTTTTTTTACGAAGCCACGCTGTTGTAACACGTGCTGAATGTGTCTTACTGAAATAAGCAGGGGCGTCCATGAAAAAGATGGCAGCATATGTTGTTCCAAAACCTGTATGTACCTTTCAGCATTAATGGTGCCTTCACAGATGTGTAAATTACCCATGCCTTGTGCACTAATGCACCCCCATACCATCACAGATGCTTGCTTTTGAACTTTGCGTCGATAACAGTCTGGATGGTTTGCTTCCCCTTTGGTCCGGATGACACAATGTCGAATATGTCCAAAAACTATTTGAAATGTGGACTTGTCAGACCACAGAACACTTTTCCACTTTGCATCAGTCCATCTTAGATGATCTCGGGCCCAGAGAAGCCGGCGGCGTTTCTGGATGTTGTTGATAAATGGCTTTTGCTTTGCATAGTAGAGTTTCAACTTGCACTTACAGATGTAGCGACCAACTGTATTTAGTGACAGTGGTTTTCTGAAGTGTTCTTGAGCCCATGTGGTGATATCCTTTAGAGATTGATGTCGGTTTTTTATACAGTGCCATCTGAGGCATTGAAGGTCACGGTCATTAGATGTTTTTATACAGTGCCATCTGAGGCATTGAAGGTCACGGTCATTAGATGTTGGTTTCCGGTTTACGTGGAGTAATTTCTCAAGATTCTCTGAACCTTTTGATGATATTATAAACCGTAGATGTTGAAATCCCTAAATTTCTTGAAATTGCACTTTGACAAACGTTGTTCTTGAACTGTTTGACTATTTGCTCACACAGTTGTGGACAAAGGGGTGTACCTCTTCCCATCCTTTCTTCTGAAAGACTGAGCATTTTTTGGGACGCTGTTTTTATACCCAATCACGGCACCCGCCTGTACCCAATTAGCCTGCACACCTGTGGGATGTTCCAAATAAGTGTTTGATGAGCATTCCTCAACTTTATCAGTATTTATTGCCACCTTTCCCAACTTCTTTGTCACGTGTTGCTGGCATCAAATTCTAAAGTTAATGATTATTTGCAAAAAAAAAAATAATAATAAGTTTGAACATCAAGTATGTTGTCTTTGTAGCATATTCAACTGAATATGGGTTGAAAATGATTTGCAAATCATTGTATTCCGTTTATATTTACATCTAACACAATTTCCCAACTCATATGGAAACGGGGTTGGGGGCAGGGGGGTTCGGTAGCGGAGGAGTATATTGTAGTGTCCCGGAAGAGTTAGTGCTGCAAGGGGTTGTAGGTATTTGTTCTGTTGTGTTTGTATTGTGTTACGGTGTGGATGTTCTCCCGAAATGTGTTTGTCATTCTTGTTTGGTGTGGGTTCACAGTGTGGCGCATATTTGTAACAGTGTTAAAGTTGTTTATCCGGCCACCCTCTGTGTGACCTGTACGGCTGTTGACCAAGTATGCCTTTCATTCCCTTGTGTGTGTGAAAAGTCGTAGATATTTTGAGACTGGGCCGGCACGCCAAGGAAATTCCTTTAAGGTTTATTGGCGCTCTATTCTTCTCCCTGCGTCCGCAAACACGGCGGCGTTTTAAAAAGTCATTGATTGATTGATTAATTGATACTTTTAGTAGTATATTGCACAGTTCAATACATATTCCGTGCAATTGACGACTAAATGGTAACACCCGAATAAGTTTTTCAACTTGTTTAAGTCGGGGTCCACGTTAATCAATTCATGGTAAAAATAAATTTTACTTTTTGAAACCAATACCGATGATTTCCGATTTTACATTTTAAAGCATTTATCGGCCGATAATATCGGCAGCCCAATATTATCGGACATCCCTAATCAAAACGAATTTGTTAAAAACCTAAAGGGCACTTGGATTCTTTATGTTTTATCGGGTGCCAATGGAAATATGCATTTTGATCAAGGGTGTTAATGGGGAAAATGACAAAACAAAAGCAAAGAAGCCCTGCAAAAAAGTTCGTTTTGGAAAGATCTTTTGTTTGAAATGCAATACTTTTCCTCTCTCTCTCTCTCTCTCTCTCTCTCTCTCTCTCTCTCTCTCTCTCTCTCTCTCTCTCTCTCTCTCTCTCACACACACACACGCACACACATATGCAAACACACTCACAGTATCAATCAATAACAAATTCTCTATACGCTTCCATGCACTGGACTTGTTATGCGCGTAAACACGGACAATGTCCACAAATCCAGACAGAGAATTAAAAACAACAACAACAAAAAAAACAATCAAAAACAATCCCTTTACCTTCCAAATGTTGTCCCTTTCAGGTCCATGTTGTGTCTCTGCCTATGGGTTCTCCATTCCGGATGTGCCACCGCCGTGCGCTCAAACATGAACACAACATAATAACATAATAGTCCGGCCGGAGCGACGCAACCTGCGGGTTCGGTCCGGGCTACACAACAAAAACAAAACAAAAAAGAAGAAGAAGGAGCAGACTTAACCCCAACTTTGCATCAACGTGGGCGAGGACGCATGCATGGAGGTGGGTGCAATGGTTGCTTGTGCAGAGTTGTTGCTGCGAGTGTGAGATGTGTTGGCAGGATGTTCCACTCTACAGGACTGGGCTTGTAATCCCTCCTCCCCTTTTCCTGGCTGATGATAACACAACAGCAGCTCTCCCGACTGCACAACTTGTGAGTCCCCCTCCCTCAACTTTTCTGCACTGTTTTACCTCACAATATTTGCAGGGGAAACACTGCAATTGCGCAATAAACTTAATAGGGAGCGAGCCTATAAGCGGAATTTCAGGTTCCAACAGCATCGACGTGATATGCAGCATACAGGGACAGTGGCCTAGTAAATAGAATAGCAATAATACTGTATGAAAAATTAAAGTATGTCAATGTTGATCAATCAATGTTTATTTATCTAGTCCTAAATTACAAGTGTCTCAAAGGCCTGCACAAGCCACAAGACATCCGCGTTACATAGCCCACGTAAGGCAAGGAAAAACTCACCCCAGTGGAACGTCGATGACAATGACTATGAGAAACCTTGGAGAGGACCCACCAACCCCCGCTCCTTCTTGTAGGGCAGTGGTTCTTTAATGGGGGTACTTGAAGGTATGCCAAGGGGTACGTGAGATTTTTTTAAAATAGCAACAATTCAAAAATCTTTTATCTATATATTTATTGAATAATACTTCAAAAAAATATATATGTCAGTTCATAAACTGTGAAAAGAAATGCAAGAATGCAATATTTAGTGTTGACAGCTAGATTTTGTGTGGACATGTTCCATAAATATCGATGTTAAATATTTATTTTTTTGTTTAGAATTAAGTTCATGAATCCAGAGGGATCTCTATTACAATCCCCAAAGAGGGCACTTTAAGTTGATGATTACTTTTATGTGTAGAAATCTTTATTTATAATTGAATCACTTGTTTATTTTTCAACAAGTTTTTATTTATTTTTATATCTTTTTTTCCAAATAGTTCAAGAAAGACCACTACAAATGAGCAATATTTTGCACTGTTGTACAATTTAATAAATCAGAAACTGATGACATAGTGCTGTATTTTACTTCTTTATCTCTTTTTTTTAATCAAAAATGCTTTGCTCTGATTAGGGGGTACTTGAATTTAAAAAAAAATCACAGGGGGTACATCACTGAAAACAGGTTGAGAACCACTGGCCTAGTAAATAGAATAGCAATAATACTGTATGAAAAATAAAAGTATGTCAATGTTTATCAATTAATGTTTATTTATGTAGCCCTAAATCACAAGTGTCTCAAAGGGCTGCACAAGCCACAACGACCTCCGCGGTACAGAGCCCACATAGAGGCAATGAAAAACTCACCCCAGTGGGACTTCGATGACAATGACTATGACAAATCTTGGAGAGGACCGCATATGTGGGCATCCCCCAGCCCCTGCTCCCTCTTCTTAGGGCAGTGGTTCTCAAATGGGGGTACGCGAACCCCTGGGGGTACTTGAAGGTATGCCAAAGGGTACGTGAGATTTTTTTTAAACGTTCTAAAAATAGCAATAATTCAAAAATATTTTATCAATATATTTATTGAATAATACTTCAACAAAATATGAATGTAAGTTCATAAACTGTGAAAAGAAATGCAAGAATGCAATATTTAGTGTTGACGGCTAGATTTTGTGTGGACATGTTCCATAAATATCGATGTTAAATATTTATTTTTTTGTTTAGAATTAAGTTCATGAATCCAGATGGATCTCTATTACAATCCCCAAAGAGGGCACTTTAAGTTGATGATTACTTTTATGTGTAGAAATCTTTATTTATAATTGAATCACTTGTTTATTTTTCAACAAGTTTTTATTTATTTTTATATCTTTTTTTCCAAATAGTTCAAGAAAGACCACTACAAATGAGCAATATTTTGCACTGTTGTACAATTTAATAAATCAGAAACTGATGACGTAGTGCGGTATTTTACTTATTAATCTCTTTTTTTTAATCAAAAATGCTTTGCTCTGATTAGGGGGTACTTGAATTTAAAAAAAAATCACAGGGGGTACATCACTGAAAACAGGTTGAGAACCACTGGCCTAGTAAATAGAATAGCAATAATACTGTATGAAAAACAAAAGTATATCAATGTTTATCAATTAATGTTTATTTATGTAGCCCTAAATCACAAGTGTCTCAAAGGGCTGCACAAGCCACAACGACCTCCGCGGTACAGAGCCCACGTAAAGGCAATGAAAAACTCACCCCAGTGGGACTTCGATGACAATGACCATGAGAAATCTTGGAGAGGACCGCATATGTGAGCATCCCCCAGCCCCTGCTCCCTCTTCTTAGGGCAGTGGTTCTCAAATGGGGGTACACGTACCCCTGGGGGTACTTGGAGGTATGCCAAAGGGTACGTGAGATTTTTTTTTTAATGTTCTAAAAATAGCAATAATTCAAAAATATTTGATCAATATATTTATTGAATAATACTTCAACAAAATATGAATGTAAGTTCATAAACTGTGAAAAGAAATACAACAATGCAATATTCAGTGTTGATAGGTAGATTTTTTTGTGGACATGTTCCATAAATATTGATGTTAAAGATTTATTTTTTTGTTTAGAATTAAGTTCATGAATCCAGATGGATCTCTATTACAAACGTACAATCCCCAAAGAGGGCACTTTAAGTTGATGATTACTTCTATGTGTAGAAATCTTTATTTATAATTGAATCCATCCATCCATCCATTTTGACACAAACGAAGGCAGAGGGTTGCAGATTTTTAGGTTGTTGTTTATTGAGTATGTCATCGTCAGCTCCACATCATACATGTAGTACATAACATCGGCGCCAAGCTACATTTCTGCCTGTTGAGTTGAGTTGAGTTTGAGTTTATTTGGAACATGCATGCATACCACATAATACATCACAATTTCCAGTTTCTCTAATCAACATGTTCCAAAAGGAGTAGGAAGAAGCAGATCTTTTTTAATCCCACCCCTTTTCTTTTACACAACAGCTGCTAAAACTTTTGTTCACTTCCTGTTCTCAATTTATTCACAATATACAGCATAAGTAATCACAAAAAAAATAAATAAATAATACTTGGTGAAGTAAGTTACATTTCATTCGGCGAGATGAGTAAGATTATTTTGAAAATGAACGGATGGATGGATGAAATAAATTCAGAATGTTTATCATGGTTCTTCTTCTTTGTACTTTGTAAACACTTTAAGTTTGAAGAGTTTCTTGAAGTAGATCATATTTGTACATTGTTTGAGTGCTTTGCTTAATCCATTCCATAATTTAATTCCACATTCTAATTTACTGAAGGTCTTAAGTGTTGTACGTGCGTACAAATGTTTTAAAATACATTTTTCTCTAAGATTATATTTCTCCTCTTTTTTTGAGAAGAATTGTTGTATATTCTCGGGTAGCAGATTATTGTTTGCTTTGTGTATAATTTTAGCTGTTAGCAAATTCACTATGTCGTGGAATTTCAGTATTTTTGATTCAATAAATAAAGGGTTTGTATGTTCTCTATATTCAACATTATGTATTATTGTAACTGATCTTTTTGTGGGTGCTCAATGTGCATGTATTAGTGTTGTCCCGATACCAATAGTTTGGTACCAGTAGCGGTACCAAAAGTATTTTGGTACTTTTTGGTACTTTTCTAAATAAAGGGGACCACAAAAAATTTAATTATTGGCTTTATTTGAAAAAAAATCCCCAAACATGAGCGATATTTCCCGCATCTACTTTGTTTTAGCAATCAGGAAAATTTCAGGAATATTTTAGTTGTTTTTATCCTCCTTTGTGTGGACATTGTTGATTGTCATGTCATGTTCGGATGTGTACATTGTGGATACTGTCTTTGCTCCACAGTAAGAGTTTGCTGTCGTCCAGCATTCTTTTTTTTACTTTGTAGCCAGTTCAGTTTTAGTTTTGTTCTGCATAGCCTTCCCGAAGCTCCAAAGCCTTTTCTTAGGGACACTCACCTTATGTTTATTTTTGGTTTAAGCATTAGACACATTTATACCTGCACGCTGCCTCCCGCTGTTTCCGACATCTACAAAGCAATTAGCTACCGGCTGCCACCTACTGATATGGAAGAGTATTACACGGTTACTCTGCCGAGCTCTAGACAGCACTGACACTCAACAACAACACAAAAAATATTTTTAACCCAAGTAGGTGAAATTAGATAATCTCCCACAGAAACACCAGACTGTAATTCACAGCACTAATGTGCCGCTGCACTGTGGTTGAAAAACACTAGTACATAATATACATGCATATCTCCATTGAACAGTCTTATGCTCAATGGCAATACTATCATTTTACCAAAAAGAAAAGAAAATTTAATTAAGAAAATAAAAGTAAAGAAAATTAAATGAAACATATCTCAAAAGGGTAATGGGAAGAAGTATAAACTTTTTGAATCCCACCCTTTTTTACACAGTTACTTTAACTAATATCTAGTTTCCTCTGAACCACATTTTATCAAAATAATCTGGATCGACGTAACTCAATTTGCCCATGACCACGTGCTTACAATTCTCAGTATATAATCATGAGTAAGTCATATAAGTCATTCATACTCATATTCAAAATAAGCCTAGACCTCACTACACCAAACTAAAATATTACATTTGTACAGTTTTTTAAAATGCTCAATGTTTGAACAGTGTTTGAGCTCATCACTCATGCTGTTCCATATTTTCACCCCACAGACTGAGACACAAAAACTTTTCCTTGTGCCAAGTGCTAAAGCGTGTTTATATTTTGTCGTTCCTCTGAGGTTATACCCCTCATCCCTTTCTATGAATAAACTTTGAATATTTGCAGGCAATTGATAACTTCCAGCTTTAAACATGATAAGCCCTGTCAAATATTCTACTAAATAGATTAATTTTAACAGTTTTGACCTTAAAAATAAGCTATTTGTGTGCTCCTTGAACCCAACATTATGGATAATTATAAGTGACTGTTTTTGTAAGATTGTTAAGGAATATATTTTGCTTTTATAATTATTTCCCCAAGATTCTGCACAGTAACAACGTACGTATATATAGTGGGGCAAAAAAGTATTTAGTCAGCCGCCGATTGTGCAAGTTCTCCCACTTACAATGATGAGAAAGGTCTGTAATTTTCATCATAGGTACACTTCAACTGTGAGAGACAGAATGTGAAATAAAAATCCAGGAATTCACATTGTAGGAATTTTAAATAATTTATTTGTAAATTATGGTGGAAAATAAGTATTTGGTCAACCATTCAAAGCTCTCACTGATGGAAGGAGGCTTTGGCTCAAAATCTCACGATATATGGCCCCATTCATTCTTTCCTTAACACGGATCAATCGTCCTGTCCCCTTAGGAGAAAAACAGCCCCAAAGCATGATGTTTCCACCCCCATGCTTCACAGTAAGTATGGTGTTCTTGGGATAAAACTTAGTATTCTTCTTCCTCCAAACACGACGAGTTGAGTTTATACCAAAATGGATACATGGATGATACAGCAGAGGATTGGGAGAATGTCATGTGGTCAGATGAAACCAAAATAGAACTTTTTAATTATCTTTAGCAGATGACATTGATGTGTTTTCATAGCGATGCTGTCACCTAGCGGCGGTTTATTGTGATTGCAGGGGATTTCTACATATTTGTAATGTTACTCTCAGGAATGTCATTTGAACATTCCATATCACGGTTATTATTACTAGTATCACAATATTGTTATATGGAATGTAAAAAATTAATTTGAAACAGACACACAAACAAGGAGTCATTTGCACAATGCATCAGGGTATGACATTAATGCTTCTTGTGGTCATGTTAGCATTTATAACAGCTAGCAATCAGTGGCGCTAATTAACAGCGAGCGATTAGCGGTGCTAGCAATTAGCTGCGCCATCTGGCAGTTACCGATCAAGCTGGCACAAGTGGCAAAAAAGACTGAGAAAGTTGAGGAATGCTCATCAAACACTTATTTGGAACATCCCACAGGTGAACAGGGTAATTCGGAACAGGTGGGTGCCATGATTGCGTATAAAACCCGCTTCCAAGAAATGCTCAGTAATTCACAAACAAAGATGGGGCGAGGATCCCCACTTTGTGAACAAATGCATGAGAAAATTGTCCAACAGTTTAAGAACAACATTTCTTAACAAGCTACTACAAGGAATTTAGGGATTTCACCATCTATAGTCTGTAATATCATCAAAAGGTTCAGAATATTTAGAGAAATCACTGCACATAAGCGATGATATTACAGACCTTGGATCCCTCAGGCGCTACTGCATCAAAGAGTGACATCAGTGTGTAAAAGTTACACAGGAACACTTCAGAAAAACCACTGTCAGTAACTACAGTTCGTCGCTACAGCTGTAAGTGCAAGTTAAAACTCTACCATGCCAAGCGAAAGCCATTTATCAACAACACCCAGAAACGCTGCCGGCTTCGCTGAGCCCGAGCTCATTTAAGATGGACTGATGCAAAGTGGAAGAGTGTTCTGTGGTCTGAGATAATGCGGCGCTACCTGAGAGTTTGCGAATACCAGTGCTGGCGATTAACAGTGCTGGCACTTAGCGACGCTAGCTGGCGATCAGCGGCGCTAGCTTTCTTACCTGGAAATGAGCAGCATCAGCAGTCCACGAGTTTAGCAAATTGTGGTTATCAATCACAGTTTTACTATCATTTCAATTTTATACAGAGATACTAATCGTTGGGGCTTTTACCGTGGTTTATATTAACACCAGTAATCGTTACATCCCTATTACATATGATTAATGAGTGTTGCCATATTGTATTTCACCCTGGCATCCAATACGGTGCTTAATATGGCCCAGTAGGGAGTGCCAGATGTATAGAGGGGAAAAAAAGATTCACATTGTAACATCTACTCAACAGGATGCCTTGTCAAAATGGGGTGGGGAGGAGTTAAAGCTGGAAAAGTGTATACTTGCGTGCATCATTGTTATTGAATTATTGCTTAATTTGTACATATTTCATTATTGCAGTTCTGTTTAGATGTATGATTGTTTTCAGATATTATTGCAAAGTGGAATCATAATATGTTCTTGTGGGAAAATGCCATCGGGCAAGTTTCAACTAACTAAACTCCTAACTTAAATCAGCTAAGGCAGTGGTTCCCAGCCTTTACCCCCTAATCAGAGCAAAGCATTTTTTCTTGAAAAAAAGAGATAAAGAAGTAAAATACAGCACTATATCATCAGTTTCTGATTTATAAAATTGTATAACAGTGCAAAATATTGCTCATTTGTAGTGGTCTTCTTGAACTATTGGGAAAAAAATATATAAAATAACTAAAAACTTGTTGAAAAATAAACAAGTGATTTAATTATAAATAAAGATTTCTACACATAGAAGTAATCATCAACTTAAAGTGCCTTCTTTGGGGATTGTAATAGAGAGCCATCTGGATTCTTGAACTTTGTTCTAAACATTTCTTCACAAAAAAAGAAATCTTTAACATCAATATTTATGGAACATGTCCACAAAAAATTTAGCTGTCAACACTGAATATTGCATTGTTGTATTTTTTTTCACAGTTTATGAACTTACATTCATATTTTGTTGAAGTGTCATTCAATAAATATATTTATAAAGGATTTTTGAATTGTTGCTCTTTTTAGAAATTAAAAAAAAATCTCATGTACCCCTTGGCATAGCTCCAAGTACCCCCAGGGGTACGCGTACCCCCATTTGAGAACCAGTTACTGAAATTTTTAAGATGTAATGGAACTATCTTTTAGTTCTATGAGTATCATCACACTTTTTGTCTGCCATGACTTGCAGTATACCCGTGTGTGTTAACATCCCCAAAAAATGGAGTTTAATTTTGTAGACCAGTGCTCCCCAACCACCGGTCCGGGGACCGGTACCAGTCCGTGACGCTTTTGCTACCGGGCCGCAGAGAAGCATTAAATAATTCATAAACGACTGCATTTGTCCCACTAGAAACACCAATAAGCTTGTTTATAGGGTTAACCATAACCCTAACCCCCAAAAAAACTCCTCATAAGAAGTTGCCCTTTGTTATATGTGTTCTAACTTTGTGACATTATACAACGCACATTAAAGAACAAATAACATTTTAAATATGTTTATTTTTTTATAAATGTCTGTAATGATAATGTCAATGAGGGAGTTTTAATCACTGCTATGTTGAAATTGTTACTGATATTGACACTGTTGTTGATAATGTTATTTTTTGTTTCACTGCTTTTAGATTGTTTTGTGTTATGTTTGTGTTTCCTCTCAATTGCTCTGTTTATTGCTATTCTAAATGTTGCTGGGTTGATTTTGTTTTGATATTGGAATTGCATTATTAAGGTGTAGTTGTGTATTGTTTTGTTGGATTGATAAATAAATAAAAAAATAAAAAATGAACATATGAAATATAAATGTGACAGATTGTAGCAAAAGGCTGATTTCCATCTGCATCTCACAACCCCGAGCTCCCACTAATTCAGCGTTATAGTGAGTTGTATCTTTCATGCACTTATTTTTGCTGTATTTATCTGGCAAAAGTGGAAAGCCGGTCACTGAAAATTATTTGCCAACAATTAACCGGTCCGTGGTGCAAAAAAAGGTTGGGGACCACTGCTTTGGACCACAGGTGTCAAACTCAAAACCTGCTGCCAGATCTGGTCCGCCATATAATTTTATGTGGCCCGCAAAAGCCTGGAGATAATATGTATCAATAAATTATTTAATCTTTCTTACTAAATATATTCCTTTTTTCCGCTTTGACAGAAAAAAACGGCAAGTAATTGCATACTCTATATTTTAATATAATATTATCAAATAATGTAACAAATATTATTTTCTATCCATCCATCCATTTCCTACCGCTTGTCCCTTTTTGGGGTCGTGGGCAAACATTATATTGTACATTAGATTTTACATTTTTATGAGTTTAGGTTGGAAAGTAGTTGTAATTATAATTATGATGAATTATAATGAACTACTGAACTTTCGTGTATCCTACTAATGTAGCAAATATATTATCATCCATTACACATTTTTTGTTCAAATAAAAATAGATGTCTGATTGACTTATGATAACAAAGTAAGTTAGCCACTAATTCGTACATTGTGGAAATGACAATAGATTTTACGGGGAAAAAATGTCCGCTCAGTTTCTAGAATTTAAAAATAATAGAAAAACAGTGGTATTGTTTTTCTCTTTACAGTAACATGCTGTGAAAACACTTAATTCTACGATAAAATTCTAGCAGTCTTGAGATTTTAAAAAACAATACGATGATCTAATGCATAGATTATTTGGTAATAACATCATTCGGTAAATCCTTATATACATTTAAATTAATATATGTTTCAATGTTATAAGCGGCGCTCTGAGGGCAATCATGATTACGATGTGGCCGAGTTTGACACAGCTGTTTACATGATTTTCTTAAATTTCTGAATTTATTAGTTTGATTTTTAAGGCCTATTGGATCATTGGACTTTTCAAAGTTCACTGTGGATGTCATTTTTTTTGCAGAAATTTGTCCTCAAAAATTATCTTTCTGTGAGTGAGTTACAACCAAAAAAGTCCCACATGGGTAAACAGGAAGTTAGGAGGACATTTTAAAATATGCAAACTGTCATGGAAAATCAAATATTATCCAACAGCTGACAGGATCCCTTCGTGGCAATTTGCAGTCTGCGGGCGAGACTGAACAAAGCCGTTATGCAAACTTCAAACAAAGGATGTTACACGTTTGCCTCTGCCTGTGTGTATACTGATATAAACCACTAGATATCACACACAGTGGCCAAACGCATAATTGTGTATAATCAGTTGTTATAGTTGTTCTTTTTCACTCATCCTATGAGCATGTTCATATAAAGTGGGAGTCAGATTTATCAGAATCAGACAAAAACAGAGACAACTGTCACTCATTTGTTGCTATGATGATTTCAGTCAGATTATGTCATTAATTTACATTTATAAAGTAATATATGTGGAGAGACAAGCAACATTTATGATATTTAATTATAGCTAATGTTGTGTGTTTGATGTCCTACTGAGACCCAGAAATGCATTTTTGTCCACTCTATAAGAGATTTGCATGAAAAACAGTGAAAAAATAAAAAGCTGTTGTGCCATGGAGAGAACATCATAGGCTTTTCAGTTATGGAATTTGTCCAATGAAATACAATATATGGATGTTTTATAAGCACATGAAAAGAAAGTTATTATATTTATTCACGTTTTTATTGTTATTTTTTCCATACAAAATGATGAAAGTTCATGAACATGCAGAAATATGTGTAAAGAAAAAAATGCTTTTCCGATGATCATATATGATATGACTGAACAAGTGTTGTATGACATGTACATGTGTCAAACATGTCAACAGTTTTTTTAAATTATTTTTTATGTCCATTGTTGATATAACTGTAAAATGGATTATAAAAATATAGGCAAGTTTTAGGCTATAAACTAATTACAGTAAGAAGGGGATTCATAACCCAATCGTCTCTGTTTACCTGATACATAAAAAGTGACGAATTTCGGGCATGCACTATCCACTTTAGCCGCCGTGTGGCAGTAGAGTATTGAAAAGCTTAAAATATGTGGAAATTCCAACTTTGATCACAGCATCAGTTGCTATGTAAAGCGGCGCTTTCCATCATTTTCAGCAGACTGCATTGCAAAACGATTGAACTCACCTTCCTCTCACACGAGATAAAACCAGGAACGATGCCATATGTACATTGTGAATATACTATTTTATTACAACATTTCTTGTTTCAGGCAGCACGGTGGAAGAGGGGTTAGTGCGTCTGCCTCACAATACGAAGGTCCTGAGTGGTCCTGGGTTCAATCCCGGGCTCTGGATCTTTCTGTGTGGAGTTTGCATGTCCTTCCCGTGACTGCGTGGGTTCCCCCCGGGTATTCCGGCTTCCTCCCACCTCCAAAGACATGCACCTGGGGATAGGTTGATTGGCAACACTAAATTGGCCCTAGTGTGTGAATGTGAGTGTGAATGTTGTCTGTCTATCTGCGATGAGGTGACGACTTGTCCAGGGTGTAGTCCGCCTTCCACCCGATTGTAGCTGAGATAGGCACCAGCGCCCCCCGCGACCCCAAAGGGAATAAGCGGTAGTAAATGGATGGATGAATGGCATTTCTTGTTTCACTCATTGAAACATAAAAGATGAAGGCTGAAATAAATATTGGAGTTGGCACGACTACAAAGGGCATGGATTAAAATAAACAATATTGGAGCATATTGTTTTCAATCATGCAAAAAATAAACATATTCCTCAGAAGTAATAAAGCATGGTTGCTCAACTGAGATGTTTTTATTGTTTTGAAAGCTGGTGACGTTGTTGCATCACGTTGTCTAAATTTATCTTCCGAGTTTGATTTTGTCTCATTTTTCGCACAGATTTTGTATGCTAAAATGAATTATTACTATTATTATTAGGGGTGTGGGAAAAATCGATTCGAATACGAATCGCGATTCTCACGTTGTGCGATTCAGAATCGATTCTCTTTTTTTTTTTTTTTTTTTATCAATCCAACAAACCAATACACAGCAATACCATAACAGTGCAATCCAATTCCAAAACCAAACCTGACCCAGGAACACTCAGAACTGCAATAAACAGAGCAATTGAGAAGAGACGCAAACACAACACAGAAAAAAACAAAAGTAGTGAAACAAAAATTAATATTATCAACAACAGTATCAATATTAGTTATAATTTCAGCATAGCAGGGATTAAAAATCCCTCATTGACATTATCTTTAGACATTTATAAAAAAGAAAAAAAAATAAAAATAGTGTCACAGTGGCTTACACTTGCATCGCATCTCATAAGCTTGACAACACACTGTGTCCAATGTTTTCACAAAGATAAAATAGGTCATATTTATTGCAATCAGTTGATAAAACATTGTCCTTTACAATTATAAAAGCTTTTTTTTTTAATCTACTACTCTGCTAGCATGTCAGCAGACTGGGGTAGATCCTGCTGAAATCCTATGTATTGAATGAATAGAGAAACGTTTTCAATCGGAAATATATCGTTTTTTAATCGAAAATCGCGTTGAATCGAAAAAAAATCGGTATATAATCGAATCGCGACCCCATCCATCTTCTTTCGCTTATGCGAGGTCGGGTCGCGGGCCAGATGAAGCCATCAGGACCACATCATCTGCAAAAAGCAGAGACCTAAGCCACCAAACCAGAACCCCTCAACGCCTTGACTGCGCCTACAAATTATGTCCATAAAAGTTATGAACAGAATCTGTGACAAAGTGCAGCCTTAGCTGAGTCCAACCCTCACTGGAAACTGGTCCGACTTACTGCGAATCGCGACCCCAAGAATCGATATTGAATCGAATCGTGGGACACCCAAAGATTCGCAGCCCTAATTATTATTATTATCATTATTATTATTACTATTCCTTATATAGCATTGCACTGTACTCATAAAGCGTGTCAGAAATGTGTGCCTGTCTCTTTAAACCGCCCCACGCTTCGTTCTTGGAGCATGCGCAGAAGCGTGAAGCAGCAACCCCCTCTATGAAAAACAACAACAATCTTGCCAGCATTAGCAACGTTAGCAATGGGACCCTGAACCTCCACCACACGTTTGGCCGCAACACGTTACCTTTATCGGCCCGGCTGCGCCAGTTTGACCCCGGAGATTGCTAACTCGATGGTGCCGGGCTCATGAACTTGGCCAGTCAGAGCGGGGATGCTGGCGGCAGCCAGCTCCTCTTCGCCAACTTCAACCAGGACAATACGTAAGACACAGCCGTGCGGGTGGAGGGCTGGGCCGGGTAGAGAGCTCCGCGCTGCTCCGATGGCCTGGGCTGGCATGCTAGCGAGTGTTAGCTTACATTTTGAGGCCTTTTCTGCCCGTTTGACAGGCTGACACCACTTTATTCGCCACATTTTGGGTGTGTTTTCTCGTTATACCGAAGCTACTACACGGGTATTGTCAGTTATATTATTCTAACAACTACTTTATATTGTCAGTCAATAGCAGCTAGATATTAGGCTAACATGATGCTATGCTAACTATAGCCACATGTATCAGATAAGGTGTCAAACTCATTTTAGCTCAGGGGCCGCATGGAGGAAAATCCATTCCCAAGTGGACCGGAATGGTCAAATCATGGCATGATAACTTCAAAATAAAGACAATTGCAGGTTGTTTACTTTCTTTTACTTTGGCCAAAAATAGAACACGCACATTGTAAAAACATACAAATCACAAATATTCCTCTGGAAAAAACAATTCAAGTTAGATGAAAATTCCGAGGAAATTGGTGCAGTTTCAAAAACTCAGTGAGTTTAGACCTGGTCTCAGTTTATCTACAAAGCCAGGATTAAACTTTAAAGGCCTACTGAAATCCACCACTACCGACCATGCAGTCTGATAGTTTATACATCAATGATGAAATATTAACATTGCAACACATGCCAATACAGCCGGTTTAGTTTACTAAATCGCAATTTTAAATTTCCCGCGGAGTTTATTGTTGAAAACGTCGTGGAATGATGACGCGTACGCGTGATGCCACTATTTGCGGCTAAAAGTCTTCTCTTTTCATCGCGCAATTAAACAGCATTCTGGACATCTGTGTTGCTGGATCTTTTGTAATTTGTTCAATTAATAATGGAGAAGTCAAAGTAGAAAGATGGAGGTGGGAGCTTTTAGCCTTTAGCCACACAAACACAGTCGGTGTTTCCTTGTTCAAAATTCCCGAAGGCAAAGCTTTACTTTGGATCAGAGCGGTCAAGCGAACATGGATCCCGACCAAATGTCAACCATCAGTTTTCGGTGAGAAAATTGTGGTAATAAGTTTGCTCTTACCGGTGACATCAGCCACAGAGACTCTGAGTCAACACACGTACCCGTAGCCACATCCCTCCGACTTTAGGTACAATTTAGTCTCTCTTAAACACTAACACAATAGGCAGATAAGGGATTTTCCAGAATTATCATAGTAAATGTGTGTTATAACAAGTGCAATCGCCTTTTTTTTTTCTTTTTTTCCTAGTCCTTTACTCTCAATATCCTCATTCACGAATCTCTCATCCACGCTCAAATTAATGGGGAAATTGTCGTTTTCTTGGTCGGATATAGCTCTTTCTGCTGGAGGCTCCCATTAAAAACAATTTGAGGGTGTGAGGACCCCTTATCCTAGTGACGTCATCGTCTGTGACTTCCGGTAAAGGCAAGGCTTTTTTATTAGTGACCTAAAGTTGCGAACTTTATCGTCGATGTTCTCTACTAAATTCTTTCAGCAAAAATTTGGCAATATCGCGAAATTATCAAGTATGATACATAGAATGGACCTGCTATCCTTGTTTAAATAAGAAAATCTAATTTCTGTAGGCCTTTAAGTCACAGTCTTTCTGGGATTGGACAAAAAACAACATGTGAACTCTTCGAGGTATCAAATACTTCCTTTGTCATGTCCACGTATCAATCCAGAGCTAACTCAACAAACCGTAAGAATCGGAGGTAAAACTATCCGAAAGGGTTAAGTTTTCTCTCTATATTTTCATACCTGACTCGGTGCCTGTCGTGGCGGTAATCCTAAAATCCTCTGGTAGACACCATATTTCACCGGTTTGGTCCATGTCCCGCCTCTAATGGCTCTGATATTCCGAAGCGTTTTGGGTGTATAGAAAAACGTTCTATCCATCTATTATTATTATCAATGTTATTATTATCGAAAAATGACGACAACGAGGCATCTTGTAATGATAAAAGTTGATTTTCAATACAAAAATTATTTTCAAGGTAAAAGTTGATTTTCAAGACAAAAAGTTGATTATCCGAGTACACAAGCTATTACCGTCTATTCTTAAAACCCACACAAAGACATTATTGTGGAGTAAGGTTGCCAAATAACGATGTGTTTGAAGCGGAAGACACAAAACGGCAGGTTTTAAGTTTACACGCTTTACTTTGTACCTCTTGTGGGTCATAACAGAATTGCTATTGTGACATCCAGTAGACACATTTAGAACAGCAGTTTCTTTCATAAAAAAAAAAAAAAAAAAATGCAACTAATTTGAATACTTGGCGAACTCATCAGGCGGGCCGAATAAAACCTGTTGGCGGGCCTGATTCGGCCCACGGGCCGTATGTTTAACACCCCTGAGATAAGGTATAATAACGAAATGTCATCCAACACACATTGTAGCTTAGAGTGCCGTTGTTATAACAAAACGTACATTATAGTAATTAATGGGGGAATTCTGGGTGCTTTAATCATGGGATTACATTATAACCTGAGTCTCAAGCTTACGTTGTTGTTACACTAGTTTGAGACAATAAATGTTTTTTAAATTTATGCTTCTAAAGTTTGTTTTGTGTTGTTTTAAAAGGTCCTTAGCTGTTGGCACAAAATCGGGATACAAGTTTTTCTCTCTGTCGTCTGTGGACAAATTGGAGCAGATATACGAATGTAGTGAGTATTACCTCTTTGTACGTGATCATTTTGCCTATTAACCTTTGTCTTATATACAGTACAGCTGCTTGATCTGAGTTAATTATATCACAACTTAGTGTTATATTTAGTCTGCACTTCCTTAAGCATCTGGCTTCCTCTATTACGCACCATCAACAGTCATGCAACCAAATCTAAGGCCCCGATTACACTAAGGGTAAGTTAACCAGGGTAAATCACACCTAACCTTATCCTTGTCCACACACACACAATGGTCTTTTAAGACCCCCTACGTCAGCAGGCGCACCGCAAACTAATACGCATGCGCAGAAAAATGCGCACGTCATAGTCACTTCTTGTGTTGCTTTGTGTGCAAGTTCTTAAATTTAACTTATCTGAACAATATCCAGTGTTGTGGTAGTTCAATTAACTGGAATCCAGTGTGCTGTGGGGCCCTATTGTAGTGAATAACATTTTAGACATTATAAATTAATCAACTCTTTATTAGACACGTACAAAATGTGATGAAGAACATTTTACATCAATCAAACGAGGGATTCTAGATATCCGGTCAGGACAGTCTTCACTCTTTTGCCTTCACCTACATGGCGGACAATAACTGATACTGTCTGCTTTGCCAGTCCAAATGCATCCGCTGTTTTTCTTAATTAGTTTTCCCTCGACGGCCAAGTAATACAAAGCCTACCTTTTTCATCACATCCACGGCAGTCCGCATTCTCGTTGACTCTCCTTCGACAAATGGACAAAGTCTTTTGAGCATTCGAAAGTTCTCTTGGCATCTGAGAAGTGTTTCATCCAAAAAAACTGAAATCGCTTTCTCTTAAGGTATTCATGTGTGATATCCACAAGCGTCTGAACATGTAGAAGAATGAGAAACACGGGCATGTCTGAATGACTTGCCTCCATATTTCCAGTGGATAGCTCCAAATTACGAAACCGCTTTATTATGAAGTTGGCTGTAGCGCGTTCTTTCTGATGTCACTTCCGGTGTGGAGCGTGGTCTTTCTAGCGTTACTTCCTCTCCGAACTCACTTTGTAAATGATCAATGACTCCATACAAAGCTAAGAGCCGTAGATCCAAGAAATACACGGCGCACTTACCCGTGTAACAAATGTGTCTGAGGAGGGGAACCTTAAACGCTGGTTTAGTGTGGCTGAAACAGGGCTTAGGCTAAATAATTATTCATTTAAGGGGTTATCCGGCTTAGGCCATGTCTAAACTAAGTCGTTTAAGAACACACCACAGCCAGCTTCATAATAAAGCGTTTTCGTAGCTCGGAGCTAACTGCTGGAAATATGAAGGCGAGTCAACCAGAAATGCCCGTGTTTCTCCTTCTTCTACATTTACAGACGCTTCTGGAAATCACACATGAATTCCTTAAGAGAAAGCAATTGTAGCTATTTCGGATGCAACACTTCTCAGACGGCAAGAGAACTTTCTAATGCACGAAAAACTCTGTCCATTCGTCGAAAGAGAGTCAACAAGAATGCGGACTCTCATAGATGTGGTAAAAAAGGTAGCGTGTGCTTTGCATTACCTGGCCGTCGAAGGAAAACTAACTACGAAAAAAAGCGAATGCATTAGGACTGTCAAAGCAGACTGTATCAATTATTGTCCGCCACGTATTTCGCTGACTCGACGTCAAGGTCCAGAGTATAAAAAGTCACCAAAAACGAATGGACAATGAAGGTGAAGGCAAAAGAGTGAGGAGTGTCCTGACCAGATATCTCGATCCCTCGTTTGATTGATTTAAAATGTTCTTTATCACATTGTTTACGTGTTTAATAAAGATTTGATTAATTTATGATGGCTCAGATGTGATTTACTACAGTAGAGCCCCACAGCACACGGGATTTACAACACTGGATATTGTTCAAATAAGTTACATTTATGAACTTGTACACAAATCTACACTGGAGATGACTATGACATGCGTGTTTTTACCGTGCATGCATGCTCGGTCTCGTTGTGCCGGCGGACGGAGGGGGTAGGGCGTCTTAAACGATGGCATTGTTGTGTGTGGACACGAATATGGAAAGGTGTGATTTAACCTGGATAGCCTCATTCAGCATAGTGTAAACGAGGCCTTAGAGTGGACAGCCTAATTCAATCCATTAACAAAAGAATAGGGTGAAACCTGATAAGAGTCTGTGGGTTTGTGTCCTGCAGCAGACACAGAGGATGTGTGTATTGTGGAGCGTCTGTTCTCCAGTAGTCTGGTGGCCATCGTCAGCCTTAAGGCTCCGAGGAAACTTAAAGTCTGTCACTTCAAGAAGGGAACCGAAATCTGCAACTACTCTTACTCCAACACAATACTGGCTGTTAAACTCAACAGACAGGTGAGGAAAATTAAGTATTCCTCACTTCTCAGCTTGGTTATTTGAATTAAAACTGTGTTTTGTAATATTTGTAAGGTAAAAGTCACTTCTTATGTTGTGTTTTCCCCTACAGAGGCTGATAGTTTGTCTGGAGGAGTCACTTTACATTCACAATATTCGAGACATGAAAGTGCTGCATACAATCCGAGAGACTCCACCCAACCCTTCAGGTGGTATTATCGACAAGCCAAAATGTGCTCTTTGGTAGAATTAATTAATTTAATGTTAATCTGTGTTGGCCCTGCGATGAGGTGGCGACTTGTCCAGGGTGTACCCCGCCTTCCGCCCGATTGTAGCTGAGATAGGCGCCAGCGCCCCCCGCGACCCCGAAAGGGAATAAGCGGTAGAAAATGGATGGATGGATGGATGTTAATCTTAATTTAATTAATAACATTAAATTAAATATCAAAATATATCGAGATGGACACACGAACAATCTCAATACAACTGTCTTTGATAAAAAAATGCAATATATATATAGTGTGTGTGTGTGTGTGTGTGTGTGCGTGCGTGCGTGCGTGCGCAGTATGATAAAACATCCATCCATTTCCTACCGCTTATTCCCCTTGGGGTCGCGGGGGGCGCTGGTGCCTTTCTCAGCTAAAACATGCAATATATATATTGTGTGTACAGGTGTATATATATATATAAACATGCAATATATATTGTGTGTATGTATGTATATATTTACATGCACACATATATGTGTGTGTGTATATGTACATATATATATATATATATATATATATTAGTATACATATATACAGTATGTATGTATATATATTAGGGGTGTGGGAAAAAATCGATTCGAATTTGAATCGCGATTCTCACGTTGTACGATTCAAAATCGATTCTCATTTTTCAAAAATCGATTTTTTTTTTCTTTCATCAATCCAACAAAACAATACACAGCAATACCATAACAATGCAATCCAATTCCAAAACCAAACCTGACCCAGCAACACTCAGAACTGCAATAAACAGAGCAATTGAGGAGACACAAACACGACACAGAACAAACCAGAAAAAAACAAAAGTAGTGAAACAAAAATGAATATTATCAACAACAGTATCAATATTAGTTGATAGTTGATTTCAGCATAGCAGTGATTAAAAATCCCTCATTGACATTATTATTAGACATTTATAAAAAAAAAAAAAAAAAAAAAAATAGTGTCACTTGCATCGCATCTCATAAGCTGGACGACACACTGTGTCCAATGTTTTTACAAAGATAAAATAAGTCATATTTTTGGTTTGTTTGGTAGTTAAAACAACTTTACATTATTGCAATCAGTTGATAAAACATTGGATTTAAAAGCTTTTTAAAAAAAAAATCTACTACTCTGCTAGCATGTCAGCAGACTGGGGTAGATCCTGCTAAAATCGTATGTATTGAATGAATACAGAATCGTTTTGAATCGGAAAAATATCGTTTTTGAATTGAGAATCGCGTTGAATCGAAAAAATCTATTTATAATCGAATTGTGACCCCAAGAATCAATATTGAATCGAATCTTGGGACCCCCAAAGATTCGCAGCCCAAATATATATATATTAGGCACCAGCACCCCCTGCGACCCCAAAGGGAATAAGCGGTAGAAAATGGATGGATGGACGGATATGATAAAACATGCAATATATATTGTGTGTATGTATGTGTACATACATGTGTATATATATATATATATGTATATATATATATATATATATATATATATATATATATATATATATATATATATATATATATATATATATATATATATATATATATAATTGTATTATTATTTAAAACATTTTTTTGGAGGGGCGGTAGATAAAACTGGAAAGAATGAGGCATGGTTGGTTGAATGAACAAAGGCACTCGTGGTCTGGTCTGTAACCTAGCAAAACAGGAAGTGATCAGTAAGCAATGAAAGGCACACGCAAATCGCGTAACAGGATCAACTATCAAGTTTGGTTGCACAACTTCGCCGTCTCTTTGACTGTCTGCTTGGTGTGAGAAGAAAACCTAAAAATGAGTGCTACAGAGAATAAATTATGTACAAAACAGGAAAAGTCACCAGGTGTTTTCCAACGGAACGTAGACCTTTGCCACATTCAACTTTTATTTTTAGCTCTTGTTTATTCCCTATTTGGATGTACGGAAACGACAGGTAGGAACTAAAGTGTTGGACTTAAAAAAATCTAAAATAATAACTAAAAAATAACAAATGTGCTACTTTAAAATAATATTGTGGTCCAATAATGTTTAAATGACAATTCCTGCATAACATAAATTCATTTTCATGGTTAAATAAGATTAACAGACCAAATTAAATGTTACACAGACCACGTAGCTTCTTAGCAGTATGCGTGCAAAAATAGTTCTCAGGTTTCTCTGTGTAGATTTTCACACTTTCCACTATTTTGTTACACTTAATTAAACATTTTTTACATATTCCTTTTTAACCTTAATTTAAAGAGGTTATTGTTAAAGGGGAGCTACACTTTTTTCGGAATTTTGCCTATCGTTCACAATCATCATGAAAGACGTAACGACAGATGGATTAAAAAAAAAAGGAATTCTGGATATTGAATAAATGCAATCAAAAGTTCGCTTGCAATGGAGCTTATGGGAGTTGTTCAATTCTGCTTATAGGGCCCCTAAAAAACATCTAAACACTTTCATTGAGGTTGTATGTATATAAATGATGTAAGTATATTTGTAATGGAGTAACAAGCACATTTATAATAACACTTAGTATTTACGTATTTTCATCATTTTTAGCAAACGAGGTGCATTGATTTAAAAAACGCATCACTTTTTCTTTTTTTTTTTCTTCATTACTGATTTCTGCTTACTGCAGACTTTATGAGAGCCAACCAACATAATAAAACACCACTTACTGTATAAGGTCTGCTGTCATTAGGATGCCAACTGCTAGGATGCTCATATATTCCCATTTAGATGAAAAATGTCTCATAATCCTCTCTCAGAAACAGGGTGGGGGAGCTGCGGGAAACAAGCGCTTTTAGTGTCGTTCTCGCCGGTCCGTGGTCCTATATGGCTCAAAGTGTCCTAACTTGTCGGAATACCTACTCACATTTCTTGATGATGATTTATGATCTATAATAAGTTTATATGGAGCAAAGAAGTGAGGAAGTTGCGGATCAGTCGGTGATGTAAACATAGGCCCACCCAGAAGTGACCACTGCGTCGCTCTAAGTAGTTTGTCTGAATTAGCGTTTATAATAAGAATATCACTATTACTTCGTTATACAAGTCACAAAATGTAAATTGAGTATTCTTGGAGCTTATTGAATCGTTATTTATCAGATTTTTATGAGCGGATTAGTGGAGTTCCCATTGGATTTGCTGTAAGCGGACTTTTATTAACGTGTTATTTAGAATGCATTAAAAGAAATCCATCTGTCGTCATGTCTTTCATAATGATTGTAAACAAAAGGCAAAATGATTTAAAAAAAGTGCATCTGTCCTTTCAGTGGCTATTGTGCTTTTAGAATTTTGTTTACATTGATTGTTTAAGTGTTTACCATGATCGTCGTCGTGTTGACATTTTCTTTCCTTTCTGCCTTGAAAGCTGAGGGGATTATAATCAAAGGGAGGTCATTTACTCGTAATACAGTTTTCAGCCATACTGCCCAGCCTTACTCCTTGGGCTGCAACATTAGTAACACTATCTCATAAAATTACACAATATACACAGGAAATGATTGCTTTTTAATAACTTAATTATTTTGTATTTTTGCGTCTTCTGCCTGCAGGATTGTGTGCCCTATCCATTAGCAATGACAACTGCTACCTGGCATATCCTGGCAGTGCCATGATTGGAGAAGTCCAAGTGTTTGATACAGTCAACCTGGTGAGTAAACACGACAACACACCTTTTGTATAAAGACTTCACTTTATCTAACTCGTGTTTTGTCACACAGACCATACATTAACTAGTTAGCCTATCAGTTGTATGTATTCATGTATTGACCCAAACATAAGACAGCTTTACTTTTTGAAGTTCGTTTTTTACACTTTTAAAATGTTTCAGTAACAGTGAAATAACAACAGGCAGATTCCAATGGTGAATATATATTATATTATTACATTACATAAAATGTATATGTTTTAACTACTCTACAGTTGTTTGATGCTTCATTGGTCAGCATTTTTAAATCATTATAACACCTCTGTTGTTTGCTGACATGCTGGCAGCATACCTGCAATACAGTACCACTTCCCTGTACCTGTGAATCGATACTGGTACTCAACATTATACATTTCCAGTAGTTTTGTGTGTGATCATGAATATTAATTGTTTCTTGATAGTAAAACAAATGTTTTATTGCAACATTTAAACAAAACTGAGCTAACTACGATACCTGCTGTCAAGTTGTTAAATCTTGTTTTATTGTAATCATATGATAATTTGCAAGTATAACATTAAGATGTAATTACAGTTGTAAGTCTAGGACGTTAGATGGCAGTAGTGTATAGTTTATGGTGCGTTTTTAATTTTATTTTGTTGCATCCTAAAAGTGTTAATACCGTAAGTTAGTTACCAATTCATTAATTCAAAACGATTCTCAATTCAAAGTCAATACCTTTTAATAACATTGGGTGCCTGTTTTATGATTAACTACATTTCTCCATTAGATAGATAAAAAGCTCTGATTAATTTCTATATTACTTAAAATAAAACTGGTTTTGTTTGATAAAATTCTACCATTATTCTATCATTTACAAAAGTGGCTGTAGTGATGTGGACCCTGGTTCGGTCCATTGTGGTGAAAAAGGAGCTAAGCCGAAAGGCAAAACTCTCAATTTACCGGTCAATCTAAGTCCCTGTCTTCACCTGTGGTCATGAGCTTTGGGTTATGACCGAAAGGACAAGATCACGGGTATAAGCGGCCAGAATTAGTTTTCTTTATCGGTTGGCAGGGCTCTTTCTTAGAGATATGGTAGGAATCTCTGTCATCCGGAAGGAGCTCAGAGAAAAGCCGCTGCTCCTCCACATCAAGAGGAGCCAGATGAGGTTGTTCGGGCATCTGATCGGAATGACCCCAGAACGCCTCCCTGGGGAGGTACTTAGGGCACGTCCGACCGATAGGAGGCCACGGGGAAGACCCAGAACACAGTGGAGAGACTGTCTTCCAGCTGGCATAGGAACGCCTCGGGATTCTCCAGGAAGAGCTGGACGGAGTAGCTAGGGAGAGTGAAGTCTAGCTTCTCTGCTTAGGCTGTTGCCCCCACAACCTGACTTTTGAGGAGTGGAGGAGGATAGATGGATGGATGGGCTGGACAGGGCAGATTTTAGTAAAACCCCAAAAGATATATTGACACAGTGGGGCAAAAAAGTATTTAGTCAGCCACAGATTGTTCAAATTCTCCCACTTAAAATGATGATAGAGGTCTGTAATTTTCATCATAGGTACACTTCAACTGTGAGAGACAGAATGTAAAAAACAAAAATGGGATGCAACTCGGTATTCTTGCATCCCAAGAACACCATACCTACTGTGAAGCATGGGGGTGGAAACATCATGCATTGGGGCTGTTTTTCTGCTAAGGTGACAGGACGATTGATCCGTGTTAAGGAAAGAATGAATGGGGCTATGTATCGTGAGATTTTGAGCCAAAACCTCCTTCCATCAGTGAGAGCTTTGAATGGTTGACCAAATACTTATTTTCCACCATAATTTACAAATAAATTCTTTAAAAGTCCTACAATGTGAATTCCTTGAATTTTTTTCACATTCTGTCTCTCACAGTTGAAGTGTACCTATGATGAAAATTACAGACCTCTGTCATCATTTTAAGTGGGAGAACTTGCACAATCGTTGGCTGACTAAATACTTTTTTGCCCCACTGTGTATTTATTATAATCGATTATTTATTTTATTGGAATGATTAAGAATCATTATGCATAAGAATTGCGATTCATATGATAAACAATTGTTTATGAGACCCGTACTGTAAGTATTGTACTTATTATGCACCAGCTGTTACATGGTAACGTGCATTTAGTTGTAGTTTTCATTACCAAATTTAGAGGTGTTGAAATCGCCATGTAAAATCGCAAATGCTAATTATTAGCATGTCAATAGCACAGCCAATGTGTATTAGCATCAAGCCAGCACATTTTTGTAAAAGTTGACCCTTACTTGACTTATGACGGGGAATTTTTTGAGTCAGTTTATTTGTTGGTATTGAAAATTACCCATCTCTACTAAAACTGGTCTTATACTTGGGTCAGTAGGGTAATTACATTCTAATAAAGGGAAAATATAGCGCGGTGTGACTGGGCCTACCATAACTCTTGCTCTGATGTAAGCACAGCCCTCACTTGTGTGTGTGTGTGCGTGTGTTGCAGCGAGCCGCGAACATGATTCCAGCCCACGACAGCCCATTAGCAGCTCTTGCTTTTGATGCCAGTGGAACTAAACTAGCCACAGCTTCAGAGAAGGTATACAGGACATTAATGAGGGCCTCCGCTGTAATTTCTGTTAGCCCGCCTGACTAAATACAGTCCCTTTGCGTTGTCTTCAACTCTTCCCGTCAATCCAGGGCACAGTCATCCGCGTTTTCTCCATCCCAGAAGGACAGAAACTCTTTGAGTTTCGACGAGGAGTGAAGAGGTGATGCGACGGAACCGCAACACAAACTCTCATTCTGTGTCTGCGTGTTTACATTCCCTGCTGTTTTAATCGTAGGTGTGTGAGCATTTGCTCCTTGGCCTTCAGCATGGAGGGCTTATATCTGTCAGCCTCCAGTAACACAGAAACAGTTCACATCTTTAAACTTGAAACACAGAAGGAGAAGTATGTGTAAGTGAGCTGACCTATATAATAAGCAGATATATCATTTTTTTGGTAAGGGATCTGATACAGCACAAATCTAACCATTGTTTATATGTGTAGGCCAGCAGAGGAGCCCACCACATGGGGAGGGTACCTAGGCAAGGTGCTGATGGCTTCCACCACATACTTGCCTTCCCAGGTTACAGAGATGTTCACTCAGGGGCGAGCCTTTGCTACAGTACGCCTGCCCTTCTGTGGACATAAGAACATCTGCTCTTTAGCAATGTAAGTGTTCTCATGTCATACATTTTTACTAAAATATATACAGTCATTCAGTATATTTAAATAGGGATGTCCCAGTACACATTTTTGGCCTCGGATCCAATCTGATTTCAAGTCCCGATCCAATACTGATAACAGGTTATAGAACTGAAAGTGTTATATAGCAATCAACCAAAGTAAACGCATTTTTATATTATTTATCTTATTAAATGTAGAATTTGCTAGTATGGTTGTAAATCAGATGATTTATTAAATGTGTGGTACTGAATGTTACATACAATTTTTTCAACAAAATAAAGTCTGAAGTGCACAGTAGGTAAACAAAAGCAAAAACTTTTGTTGGCTACCTTCCTAATTATTTGGGTTTTACCCTCAAAGCCTTCCTGTATCTACAGACTTAATCCCTGACTTTGTACACAATAACCAAAACCACCAAATATGTTTTTGTAATAATAAAAGAAGAAAAATATAGATCAAATCACTTAAGTATTGTTTATATACTGGTACTATGACAGGCATCAATAGTATCGAGATCTGAATCGATCACTCCAACTTCAGAATAGAATAGAATAGAATAGAAAGTACTTTATTGATCCCTGGGTGAAATTCAGCACCACAGTTCGCTCACAATAGACAATAATAATAATAAATAATATATAACATATTATATACATAATATATGAATTTATAAATATATTCTACATATATTCTACATTTAAGTGCAGTCAAGAAGGAACATATGCATTATACAGTCTGATGGGTTTGAAGCTATAGCGGTTAGCTTCTCGTATCGTTTATTTCGGTTTGCGTGTGTTCTAGTCCTCCATTGATAATGATACGTGAAAATAACTTAATTTATTTTCCGCCAGGGTGGTTATGATTAGAATCTTAGAAGCGGCTTCTCACTGTTGACAGATTTAGACAGTTCCAGGTTTCTCTCAAATTGGAGCCCATGTTCTGGCAAGATGTGCACTAATCTGGAATTCCTTTAAATCCAGTATGTGTGTAACAAGGACTATGGAAATGTAATTAAAATTAGTTTTGTTTCATTTTTCATTTGTGATAATTGTGGCGTAAATTCAATTTCATTTAATTGAAAATAGAATTGCACACAGCATTAGAGCCAATAGAAAGAAAGTAGAGTTTTCGTCAACATGACAGATATTGTAAATAGTGTAGTTTATGAGGCATATACTACCAGACTTGTTTTTGTTTTTTTTGGTTTTGTGAACAGGATTCAGAAGATTCCCAGGTTGTTAGTTGCAGCAGCTGAAGGCTACTTGTATCTCTACAACTTGGACCCACAAGAAGGAGGAGAATGCACACTCATGAAGCAGCACAGGTAACACGCGCGCACACACAAAACGTTGTACAGGTGTTTTTCTGGTTACAAAATAATTGTGTGTCTAAACTGTGATGTTTGGCCAGTTTTTAGTTGCATTGTTTATAGACCACACAGAGGACATATGAATTACAGTAAAAAAAAGATTGATTACCATAACAACATCACCTTGCTTTTGTCCATTCGGTTGTCTTGCATACTGAATGGGCCGATCCGAGGTAGAGAATTATGTTCAAAAATGATGATTTGGCGAAATATTGATTTGTTCACCAAGCATTTCACCATTTCTAATGATAGTTCACATTTCACTTTCCTTTTCTTTGATGCACTCCACCAGAAATATTTGCCTCATGCTTGGGGGGGAGGGGCTGAATCGAGGTTCCAGTTAAAAAAGTCATTAAAAAAATAACTAAATTATGTTGTCCTTCATCAGTGCCGTGATTATAATTTTATATTACTCCGCTTACCTATAACTCTGCGTACATGTTCTTTCAGCCTGTTCTCTTTATGCATTGGCCAGATAATAGAATTTACTGGACGCTATATTGTCCCACAAAATATTGCCGATAAACAATACAGTCCCTGCTTTATTGTCAGACTAAATTAGGCACTGATGTAATCATAACATGTAATACTAATAATGCAAGTAACCGTTTCAAACATAATAAACCTTTATTTCTCATTGTTAATTTATCTGTGTAAATGGAATGTCAACATTTTTTACCATCATAAATAAGAAAACAAACAAACATAAATTGGATTCTCAATATCTGTTAGCAAAATTGCACTTAAATAAATATTGCAATTTTTTCCCCCAATTGGAAAAACTGGGTCAGCTGGGTTTATTTGCTGTCTTTTTTTTTTTTGTTGCCATCACTTTCTAACAAATGTGTCCGTGTTGATGGGCAAATTTTTGTCATTCGATTTGAAGCCAAAATATTTCCGGGTCTTTTCGCTTTCCTCTTAATTTTTGTTACTTTGCAATGCCTCTGACTAGCAAGTCACAACTAGCGAGTCTGTGTATCTTGTGTGTGTTTAAGCCAGTTGTCTTGCCTCCACATGCTGAGACAAAGATATAGTTATGGCAATTTATCGATTAGTTAATTTAAATTTATCGTTTGATTATTTGAATTTATTAATTGTCAGCCGGGGCTTAGTTTTCTTTTTCTTTTTCTTTTTGAATAATATTAATAATTTATGGGAGTGTGTTCGTAACCATGAAACATCATATAAGGAAGACCACCTGTAGTTAGCTAGACGTACGTGGACATTGAAACACTTAATATCTTGAGGATCATGGTGTTGTCTAAAGATATAGGTATACTATAAATTGTATTCATAACATCAGACGTGTATTTTTCATTGGAGTTGTAGTACAAAGCCTTACTGTCATTAGACAATAAAACAGGAAAACAGCACACACAGATGATCATGTGTGTCAAAAGGCTTTGCAAAAACTGCATTTGCAAAGATAATAATGCAGTGTTTTGATGGATTATGTCGTATTCAGTATTCATTTGTTGGTTATTCTATTGTTGTACTGACAGTAGTGTAACTGAACCCCCTCTCCTGTTGACCTCAGGTTAGACGGCAGTGCAGAACCATCCAATGAGATCTTGGAGCAAGGGTCACATGATCGCCCGCTTGTGGCCCAAACCTACAGTGCTGCTGTTACTAAAGGTATGTTACAAGGTCAGGAGCAGCTTACAATTTTAAAAATATTACTAAGAACAGTGACGCATATATCCCCAAAGGGGGATAATTTAAAGTTCAACAAAAATGTATTAGAAAAATTACTCTATTATTTTATGGTGTTTGTGTGTTTTTATGGGGGTGTGTGAAACATAAAAGGGCAGGGCATGTAGAATGTCTGCGAAAATTCAGAAATACGCACTTTTAAACATGAATGTTTGCGCCAAAATACCAATTCAATGAAATATTAATAAAAATATACTCTACAAAAAATGTGTTGAACACTCGTCTTAGCGACATACGATTGCTAGTTCGCGAGCCATCTATCTAGCTTACTTATTGTTGCCTCCGTTCTCTCTCCGAGCCACAAATTTGACGGCTTTGTACTTTGCTGCTAATCATATTTAGATGATTACAACGTGAACACCATTAGTTCCTAACCAGCGAGATGGTTTTGTATTGATGTGAAGGATTGTGAACAGATGTCATAACACCGGAATTATATAACATGGCTACGGGATAGAGTTGCCAAATTGGAGTTGTTTGCACGCATGTTTTAGAATTGTTCATTACATTTTCAATTATAATAATGTTAGTAAATAATCTGCTAAAACAACCTTAAAAATGATGTGGTACATTACATGGGACATGTAAGTGTCAAAAAGACAGCCGAAAGAAATTGGTAGATGAGAATAAATCTAAAGGTCAAATATAGTGAAAAAATCCACCTAATCGCAGTTAATGTAGTCTTGATTTTGTAAATGTTCTTGAGTCATTTGCGTGGCAGCACTTCGTGTTAACAGAAATATTCAATTTTTTCTCTCAATTTTCCTCAAAGGTGTGCTTAAATCCATGCAAGTCAGGAAATATGAGATGATAAGAGGAAATACAAAACAGTAAAGGTCGGGCTACTCTATACAATAATGAGGACTAAACTTAATTGAATAGTTTTAGTTCCATACACCAATTCATTTTTAAGTACTTGTGTATTATACACGGTTTTATACTACACACGCCTTCCAGTAGTACATTTAAAACCCCACTATGTGACATCTTCCTGCTCTTGCTCCATATCAACAATCTGAATTAATTTTTTGGTTTTACACTTACAACTAATAACAAAAGTGTAATGAAGATGACACTTTGTCTCTGGAACAGATTAAATTTGACTTTATTTGCTTAATTTCTTCAAATTATCAATAAAGTACTATCTATCTATCTCTATCTATCTATCTATCTATCTATCTATCTATCTATATAACGAAATGTGTAACTGTTTAAGTGGAAACAAAATATTATTAGTTCAATGCAGTGAATCAACGCTTTGTGAGCTTAAATGGTTGTTAAACAGGGTTCCTAAATCAAAAAGTTCGTATAATAAAACACATTTCTCCTTACAAAATGTATTAAATGAGATAGGGACGGCGTGGCGCAGTGGGAGAGTGGCCGTGCGCAACCCGAGGGTGACTGGTTCAAATCCCACCTAGAACCAACCTCGTCACGTCCGTTGTGTCCTGAGCAAGACACTTCACCCTTGCTCCTGATGGGTGCTGGTTGGCGCCTTGCATGGCAGCTCCCTCCATCAGTGTGTGAATGGGTAAATGTGGAAGTAGTGTCAAAGCGCTTTGAGTACCTTGAAGGTAGAAAAGCGCTATACAAGTACAACCCATTTATCATTTATTTATAAGTCTGCTTTGGCATCTTTTTCCAGAAAAAGTCCGATCTCATCACAATTAAAACTTGCCGCGGTACGGAGCCCGCCTCATCGATTCTTCCATACTTGTGAACGCCATTAATGTACTCCTCACAAATAGACTTTTTTTTCCAACTCCACAGCGATTCTCTCCTTCTTTCCCTGATAGTCTGTTCTCTTTTTGGGACTCATATTAAGTTAGCGAAATGGACAAAACTTGTCAAAAGGCGCACACGCTAAGCAGTGACGAGTAGTGTTCTGCGTGCAGTAAGTGACATGGATGGCTGGGCCTCCCCAAAATGCTTTGCCCTGCTTTCTGCCTGCAGGCAGGACACAAAATCAATGAATAAATGAAGCGTTCACTCACTATAGACCCTCTTTTCAGTCATTCATAATCTTTGTCTCGGCTTAGACGAGAGCGGGGCGCCACCACCAACACGTTCACAGCACAGAGAGCCTCACGACTCGCCAGTAAGAAGAGCTGCCAAGTAACACATCCGATTATAGAGCCAAATGTTCCGTTGTGGTCATATTTCAGCAGCAAATCAAATGGGCAATATTAACCCATCAACACAAACGAAAGAGCAAAAATGTTGTTGTGATCACGTGATAGCAATGAACAAAAAGACAATGTCCGACCTCATTTTCCCAACTGGGAAAAATAATGCACTTTAAATGTTCAATATCTATTTAGGTAAAATTTTTGCTTACAGAAATGAGTCCATTTTATTTGTCGTTTGTTTATTTAGGACTAAGTTATTCACCTTACAATTATAATACAATGGTAAACAATTCTACAATAATGAGAAATAAAAGTTTGTGTACTCTTAAATCGTCACTTGTTTTGTAATTTTATATTATGATTACATTATAGACACTGTTTAGTTTGTATCTGTTATTTTTTCAGTTTAAGAGCATGATGTAGTCCAGGAGTGTCAAACTTGTTTTCATCAATGGGCCACATCGCTGTCAAGGCTGCCCTCAGAGGGCCGCTTGTAACAGAGAATCTAAGAATATAAAAGTATAGTCCATCCATCCATTTTCTGCTGCTTGTCCATTTCAGGGTCGAGGGGTGCTGGAGTCTATCTCAGCTGCATTCGGGGGGAAGGCGGGGTACATAATCGCCTCATCATATTATTGCCTAAGTATTTGGTTATTTGATTTTTGTACGTACAAATTGATGGATAATTTGCTTTGAAATAGTAAGTCAAGGTAACAAGTATTTATTATTATTTTCACAAACTATCATACGTTATATGATAGATGATGATAATTGGGGACGACGTGGCGCGTTTGGGAGAGCGGCCGTGACAGCAACCTGAGGGTTCCTGGTTCAATCCCCACTTAATACCAATCTCGTCACGTTCGTTGTGTCCTTGAGTGAGACACTTCACCCTTGCTCCTGATGGGTCGTGGTTAGGGCCTTGCATGGCAGCTCCCGCCATCAGTGTGTGAATGTATGTGTGAATATGGAAATAGTGTCAAAGCGCTTTGAGTACCTTGAAGGTAGAAAAGCGTTGTATAAGTATAACCCATTTACCATAATCAATATTTTAAATAATTATTTAAATTGTGAAATAATTAAATAAGTTATGAAATTATTAATTAAATAACTAATTTAATATTGTAATACTTTGATGATTAAATAATAAAATTACACGTTTAACAACATAATTCATTATTATCCATCCATCCATTTTTTACCACTTGTCCCTTTTGGGCTCGCGGGGGGTGCTGGAGCCTATCTCAGCTGCATTCAGGCGGAAGGCGCGTTACACCTTGGGCAAGTCGCCACCTCATCACAGGGCCAACACAGATAGTACATTGTAAAAATCAGTTTGACTCGAGAATCGTGTTGAATCGAGTATCGGTTATGAATCAAATCCTCACTGCAAGAATCGGAATCGAATGTCGAGGTGCTCTAAAGTTCACACCAATAACAATTGAATATTTGTATATATATTAAAGTTTAAAACATATGACATTTCCCGTGTTAAATAAATGTTTTTTCTGTCAAAATGGAAACAATGAAAACATTTAGTAAGAAAAAAGAAGTATCCACATTATTCCCATGCTTTTGCTGGCCACGTTAAATGAGGTGTCGGGCCGGATCTGGCCCCCGGGCCTTGAGTTTGTCACATGTGATGTAGACCAACGCTCTGAGTCTGTCTGCAGAAAGACAAATATTTTTGGAAGTCAATTATTGCATATTGTGGCAGCACGGTGGAAGGGGGGTAGTGTGTCTGCCTCACAATACGAAGGTCCTGAGTAGTCCTGGGTTCAATCCCGGGCTCGGGATCTTTCTGTGTGGAGTTTACATGTTCTCCCCGTGACTGGTTGGGTTCTTCTCGGGTACTCCGGCTTCCTCCCTCACCTCCAAAGACAAGCACCTGGGGATAGGTTGATTGGCAACACTAAATTGGACCTAGTGTGTGAATGTGGGTGCAAATGTTGTCTGTCTATCTGTGTTGGCCCTGCGATGAGGTGGAGACTTGTCCAGGGTGTACCCCATCTGCCGCCCGGTTGTAGCTGAGATAGGCACCAGCGCCCCCCGCAACCCCAAAAGGGAATAAGCAGTAGAAAATGAATGGATGGAATGTATTGCATATTGTTCTTTGTGGCACCTTGAGATTATAATATGTTGACTGAAAGTAGCATGTCTTCATTCACCCGCTATTTTTGCAGTTTTATGCATTCAAATGTATAAAATATTTTTTAAAAAGCAAATCAAATCGCAATTTTGGAGAGAGAAGTCAAAGTAAGGTTTTTTCTTAAAATGTTGCAGCCTAGAGATTTCCGATATGGCTTTTTTGCCGATATTTGCGATATTTTCCAACTCTTAATTACCGATTCCGATATCAACCGATGCCAATATATACAGTCGTGGAATTAACACATTATTATGCCTAATTTTGTTGTGATGCCCCGCTGGATGCATTAAACAATGTAACTTTACCATGAATTGATTAACGTGGACCCCGACTTAAACAAGTTGAAAAACTCATTCGGGTGTAGTCAAGTGTACGGAATATGTACTGTTCTGTGCAATCTATTAATAAAAGTTTCAATTAATCAATCAATCAATCAATCAAAAACAAGGTTTTCCAAAATAAGAGAACTTCCACTCCAGTTATGGAAAAAAGTGCCAACATGGCACTGCCACATATATTATTGAAGTCACAAAGTGCATTATTTCTTTTAGATTAGATTAGATAGTACTTTATTTATTCCTTCAGGAAAATTACAATTTTCAGCACAATCCCATTCAAGATCAGACAAACATTACAGGGAGACAGAACAGGATCGCTGACGAGTCTGCCGGCTTCCAGCGCCCCTTACAAAAAAGGTGAGATAGAGGTAAACAAGTGGGGGGGAATGGGAGAAAAAAATACAAGATTAAAATAAAAAAATCGGTCTAAGCCTGGGCCCTGGAGAGGGGGTCCAGACTGAGGCCAAGGGAAAAAAATAACAACAACTCATAGCCATAGTACACATCCCTCTCACATGTGTGTAAGAGGGAAACATCAAAGAACGCAAAGGACATGAAAGACATTAAAGCAGCGGATACAACCAACCACTTCTACATACAGCTATGAATAAAAAGTAAAAGAAACATATACACTGTGGTGGCCTCTGCGGTGTTCCACGCCATCGTCCGCTGGGGTGGAGAGATTATGGCCAGAGACAGGAGCAGACCCAACAAAGCAACCAACTCGGCCGCCAACCAACTCTCGGCCAGTGTCCAGTCCGCATGGATGAGCGAAGATACGTCCAAGAAGACTGAGGTGTCCGACACCTGCTCACCCAGCCAAGACACCGCGAAGCCTCTCCGTCCCATCGCTCAGTGCTAGCTCCGCAGCCCCTTTAACATGCCTCAAAACAGCAGTTTGGAATTTGGGACATGTTCTCCCTGAGATAATCCTACTACCCACTACAACTATGGGAAATACTATACTTTGACTTTCACAAAGTGCATTAAATATATATATTTTTAAACATGCCTCAAAACAACAGCTACAAAGACAAAGAATGCACACCTTCAGCCCAGAGTATACTAGAGCATACTTGCCAACCTTTAGACCTCCGAATTCGGGAGATGGGAGGCCATCTGTATTGTAGTTCCCTGGAAGAGTTAGTGCTGCAAGGGGTTCTGGGTATCTGTTGTGTTACGGTGCGGATGTTCTCCCTAGATGGGTTTGTCATTCTTGTTTGGTATGGGTTCAAAGTGTGGCGCATATTTGTAACAGTGTTAAAGTTGTTTATACGGCCACCCTCAGTGTGACCTTTATGGCTGTTGATTAAGTATGCTTTGCATTCACTTGTGTGTGTAAGAGCTGAATATATTATGTGACTGGGCCGACACGCTGTTTGTATGGAGGAAAAGCGGATGTGACGACGTGTTTTAGAGGAATGTTTTTTTTTAAATTATTATTAAATCAACATAAAAAACACAATATATACATTATATATCAATATAGATCAATACAGTCTGCAGGGATACAGTCCGTAAGCACACATGATTGTATTTCTTTATGAAGAAGAAAAAAACAAAAAACCTTTAAGGCACTCCCCCAATAATGTTGTCTGGTTGGAAATCGGGAGAATAGTTGCCCCGGGATATTTTCGGGAGGGGCACTGAAATTAGGTCGTCTCTCGGGAAAATTGGGAGGTTGAAACCATTACCGATAATCTCCGATATTACATTTTAAAGAACATCTCTAGTGCAGCCCTAGTCCAAATCATTTAGCAACTAGAGGGGTTAGATTAATTTGCTTTGTCAGCTTGATCACAAAGCTAAGATGTTGATGTTTTGTGCACTTGGCATATATTCTCCCGTCCAAAGGCAAAACCCAGTAACTCAATTTTGGTCAAAACTGAGCTGATAATAATTTTGGAGTTCCTAGGTGATATGCTTTACATTAGTGTATGCGATATTGTAATTTGTTCCGTAAGTAAGCTGTTACGCGCATGGCAGGACCTAGCAACTACCACATAACCGCGTAGATACAACAGAAAAACCTGGTATCTCATGGGACCAATCGGAGCTTCTTTGTCAGTCGCTTTATTGTCTTTAATGAGACATTTGCACAAATGGGGGCCGACGGTCAACCTGATTATGTGATATTATGGTACGAGGGGATATTTGGAAGATTGGCCCAGGACGTTAAATGTATTGTTCTTGATTCTTCCCCTTGCATACTCTTTTGGGCAGATAACTGTGGAGGTCGAAATAAAAACTGGACGCTGTACACGGCTCTTGCCCGATGTGCAAACGCAGAATGGGGCCCACCCAAGATTGTGATAAAATATCTGGAGAAAGGGCACACGTTCATGAGAGCAGATTCAATCCATGGCTCAATCGGCAAGAAAATGAAAGCTCAAGAAAACATCTATATGTTTGATGACTTTGTAGATCTTTGTAAGACAGCATCAAGATAGATTGGTTTTCCTTTGTTTTCTCAAAATCAGCTAGAAGTGAGTTACTAGGTTTTGCCTTTGGACGGGAGAATTGATGTACATCATATTCCTTTGAACATGAGTTACTACAATTGTGCTTTGAACCCTTTTTGCCTCAGGTTACTGCGAAGAGCAAGGCGCGGTGGGAGGGGCGGGGCTTGACGAAGACCTCAGCAACTTCCGCCTGGAGGAGGAGAACGAGCAGCCTCCGCTCATCCTGGAAACTGACTGACCAAGCGGACGGCCGCGCCCGCCTATCAGAGGGCTCCTCTGGCGCTGCTATAAACCAGGGGCGGGGATCAGAGAGGGAAGGTGTGTTGTTTTTTTTTTGTTTTTTTGAACACACCACAGCCTCTCTGTTGTGATCCGTGCTGTTAGTCACATAAATACACACACCTCCATTTTGGGCCTTCCTCCCCTCTTTCCTGTGCTCCCTTCCTTGATTTAAAAACTGACGCTTTGCATGTTCGTGTGCCAACCGCTGAAACAAAAAGTGTGTGCGTGTTGGACTTTGGATCAAAGTAGAAATGTAGCCCACACGCACACACACACACACACGCACACAGAGTGTAAAAAGATTGTGTAAGTGCCTCTTTGCCCTATTGTGGTTTCATGTTTGAAACCGCTCCACATTGGCTTCATAAAATCTATTTTCATTTGCTTTTAATGTAAGGAGAACTCTCGCTTTGCGCGCTTACAAAATGAACGCTTTTAACGTGAGGCAGAGTTATTTTACGTTATTTGTTTGACCTCCTTAAGCCCTGCTTCCGCCCGTCCCTGGTGATCATTGGTCACCAGTCGATGTTGTTCCACTCTACGCCGTGTCACGCTTAAAAGCGAAGCCGTGGTACTTGATACACTGAAGACGTTGACATGAGCACCCTTCTATCACGTAGGTTCAGCTTAGAACCGCAGCGATCTCGTCTGTACATTTGTTACTATGGCAACCAGGTATGGTTCTCCACCATAATACATCCGCCGGTCATCGATGATATGTTTGGGATTCCTTTTTGGGGACTTGAAGCCACTTAGCAAGGATCAGCAGGGGAGTGTCGGGCGTTTTCTAATGATTTTGTATAAAAATGTGAAACGTTCATTTGAGACTACATGGAAAATAAAGTTAATTGTTGATGTATGAATGACATAACTGGTATTTGTTCCTACTGAAGTTTTAGCACAATCCTATGTTCAGTAAATCTACACTGCTATACCATCTAGACACTGACTACTCTTAAATTCTATCCGTAATCCCTCTTTTATTGCTGTAAATTTTTATCAGCATTAAAAAGACTGTTTATGACCTTTTAAATATGTTTTTCAGCGTTTTAGACATGAAATAGCATCCTTTAGTTACTTTTACCCTTTTTTAATCCAACATCTGACAGTCAGTGGCCTAGTGGTTAGAGTGTCCGCCCTGAGATTGGTAGGTTGTGAGTTCAAACCCCGGCCGAGTGATACCAAAGATTATAAAAATGGGACCCATTACCTCCCTGCTTGGCACTCAGCATTAAGGGTTGAAATTGGGGGTTAAATCACCATAAATGACCCACTGCGCCTCCCACCTCCCAAGGGGGTGATCAAGGGTGATGGGTCAAATGCAGAGAATAATTTCGCCACATCTAGTGTGTGTGTGACAATCATTGGTACTTTAACTTTAACTTTAATGCTTCCTGAGGCTGTGCCAATCAGTGGCCACAATACTAAACAACGTGTTCGGTTTAGTTTGGTCTCATCTTGTGGCCAAAAATATATTTTTAATATGCTTGAAAATATAAATACATAATTTAATACCAATAGAGAAGCAACAGGACACAAAAGTCCTCGGGGAGTTTAGAGTGTATTAAAAAATGCATGAAATGTGTTTTATTTCTAATCTTATGTATATTCAAGCCTGATCCTTACCCTGTACCACAGCCTTTTAATGTTTACTATATGAATGATAACTCATTTTATGCATTTTATTTTTTTCAAAATTAAAAAAAAAACCTGACGTAATTGGGTCAAATGGTTAAAATATAAAAAATGAAATAAATATGATTTGAGCATTATTTATACACTTCCTGATGACTTTTTAATCCTGGCGCTACTTCAATGGGCTGAAACATTTACCATTGTATTGTTGATAGATAGATAGATAGATAGTACTTTATTGATTCCTTCAGGGGAGTTCACTCAGGAAAATTAAATTCCAGCGGCAGTGTACAGAATTGAGTTAGAATTTAAAAAGTAAATATGGTATGAAATAATTGGTATATTAACCAAAATCATTTTCTAAATAGAGCAAAAAATGTAACTTAAAGGACTAAAAAGTCCCTAATATGCTCAAAGGATTAAAAACAAATCTGTAATAGTTATTTTCTCCCCTTGAGAAAATATCTGCATTTAAAACGCAAATAAGTGAATAAAAAGGTGTTTTATATGAAATGTTACCACAAATGTATTCCTAGCTCCCTCCTGCTGCGTCACTGATAATAGCAAATTTCCCCCAGTCACATTAATGAATGTGTTCGTAATTTTCGCAAATTTATGGCTTAATGATGTTAACATTTTTTTGCACTAAAAATATTATTAAACCATTTATTTCCAAGTTATTTGTTTCAGAAACAAATATATGCATCAAATTTGATTACATTTTGTAATGTTTAAATTATTATTGAGTTTTTATTTGTATTTATTTTATATCTATTTCATGAGGGTTTTTTTTTTGACCAGTTACTAGCTTATTGTACAGGTCGATCTACATTGTAATTGAAAAATAAATAGTCTTTGATTGTGCTGGCAAAATGATGGATTGAATATTCACTACAAAATAGGAACAGTCTATTTCCTGGTATAGCACTTTTAGTCAACAAACGACAGAAGTGGATAAGTTGCAAAAGTACTTTATTTTGACTTTTACACACTAAAATGTAGCAGGAGCGACACACGGGTGGGCTCTCTGTCGTTGACGTGAGAACACAACCTCCACCCTGTCATCCATCCATGACCAAGCCTGAGATGAGACACTACATTCAAAACAATAATAATTCATATTTACAGTACAAGGAAAGAATAAAATAACATTTAATTAGCATGCAACAAAGAGTGTCTTCTAAAGCAACAAAGGTTCCAAACACGTATGATGCACACTATTTGGACACAAGTTATAGTTTGGACATTTGAACATTTCCAACATTGGAAGAGTTTGACCTCACACCTTCTTCGTATCTTTCTATCTGTAGTTACCACATGTTCCGACACATGTGTCCATACAATGTTGTGTACATTAAAGAGACGGACAATTAACACTGACGAGCACTACTTAAGACTCTTGTGATGTTCGAGACTTCTTTGTTATTAAAAACTTCACATAAGGATCTCTTTGGACCTCAAGCTTCTCCTGAACGGATGAAAAGGTGTGCGTCACCCTGTAGGGACCAAAAAAAAAGACAGTATGTTCTAATAAATGGAGTCTCACATTGGACAAAATTAAATAATTAAATTTATCTTTAAATAACAAAAACATGCACCCGGGGATAGGTTCATTGGCAACACTAAATAGGCCTTAGTGTGTGAATGTTGTCTATCTGTGTTGGCCCTGTGATGAGGGCGACTTGTCCAGGGTGTACCCTGCCTTCCGCCCGAATGCAGCTGATATAGGATCCAGCAAATACATCCTCTTTAGCTGCCGGGGTTTCAAAAACTTGCAAAGTTCCAGAGAAATCGTTGGACTAGACATTTGTTAGCCCCGCCCACTGGCTTTGATGGCTGAGTTTGAAGGTTAAAAATAAACTCATGAACTTTGACACACACTTTCATGAAATATTTCAACAAATCATGAAATAAATAATTAAATTATGAAATAATTCAGTAAATTATCAAACCATCAAATAAATATTCAATGACTTGTTAAATAAATAATCAAGTCATGAAATAAATGATTAAATCATTAAATAAAAAGGTCATTAAAATATTGAGATAGTCAAATCATTAAAAAATTACAATGATAGATTAATTAAAAAAATAATGAAATCATTAAAAAAAATTATTCAATCGAGAAAAAATCTAATCGTCAAATAATTATTTCATGAAATAATTATTTAAAATGAGTTTTGAAATCATACAATAAATAATGAAATAAATAAATTAAATAGGTAAATCATGGAGTAATTAAATCGTGAGCATATTAAATATATTATAAAATTACCAAATGAGTCAAATCATGAAATAATTTAACAATAGATATAAATAAATAAATCATTAAATAATGAGCATTCTAAATCATCGACGTCCCACCGGGGTGAGGTTTTCCTTGCCCTTATGTGGCCTCTGTACCGCGGATGTCGTTGTGGCTTGTGCAGCCCTTTGAGACACTTGTGATTTAGGGCAATATAAATAAACATTGATTGATTGAATTATGAAATTATTGAATAAGTCATGGCATGAAATAAATAAATAAATCATGAAATACTTTAAAAAAAGTCATGAAATAAGTAATTAAACATGAAATAAATTATTTAGTCCGGAAATAATGATTTAAATCAGGAAATAGTTAAATAATTATGAAATAATTACTTATTTTCTTAATTTAATATCTTTTGAAATAAATAATTAAAACATGAAATAAATAAGTCATGAAATAGGTCATTTAAACAGTAAAAAATTAAATAAGTCATAGAATCATGATGTAAAAAAATCATGAAACAATGAATTGAATCCTGGAAAATTAAATAAATAAATAAATACATTAATAAATCAGGAATTAATTATTTGAATAATAAAATTAATAATGTATTAAATATTCAAATGTGCTTTTGCATCAAATACTATTTGAACATTGATTAACATTTAAATATTTCATTCCAATTTTAACTAATTAATGACATATTGAAGTAATTATTCAAAGATGTATTTATTTATTGTCCATGTGACCCCTCTATCCAACACATTTCTAAATGCATACCTGCTAGACAGGTGTGTGTGTGTGTGTCTACTCCTCATGTCGTCCAGCAGTAGGCTTGGTGACCTGGACGATCTCCACCGAGGTGAAGCCCTTTGTGGTGGACGCCCGATTCCTAGTCCTCATTTTATTGAGGGCCATCTCGGCCATGTCGGCACGCTCCTCGGCGTCGTCCAGCTCATGGGCCGTCTTCCTGTACCTGCACAGGCTGCTGTTGGCCTGCTCCTCCTGCACGCACGTCACACTGGACCGTCACCGTCTTTATGCATTTGTCATATTTCACGGTGGTTTTCCTACTCACAGCTTCCTCGATCTGTCGTTTGTAACTCTTGAGCTTGTTCTGGAGTTTCTCCACCAGCTCCTGCATCCGCTGGTTGGTCTTGTGGTCCTCCTCCGTCTGGAAGATCAGCTCCTTGAGTCGCCGCTCTCCCTTGCGAAGGTTTTTCACCGTCTCCACATGTCGCTTCTGCTCCTGGTCGAGCTCGTTCTCAAGCTCCTTGACCTTTAGATAAAACCAGTGTGTGTCAGCGACATGCGTGTGTGTGTTCTTGTATTTCTACCCTTCCTGAGACATCAACAAGGAAAAGTACCTACCATATGAGGACCGGTGAAAAAGTTAGAACATAAATGATGGTCCCAATAAGGAAAACCATTGCAACTAATAGAGAATATCTCATATGCACCCCCTGATGGTGAAATCTTATCAAAATTAGGGTGGTCCCAAAAATGAGGGAATTTCGAATTGACTGTGTCTGTTTAAAAGTGTTGACCTCTGGTCAACATATGAAATAACAAGTGTGTGTATAAGAAATTGAAATGCGCCACCTATAGCCGAAATGAATTTAAAAAATAAACAAATATATGTATATACTGGGCAGCACGGTGGAAGAGGGATTAGTGCGCCTGCCTCACAATACGAAGGTCCTGAGTAGTCCGGGTTCAATCCCGGGCTCGGGATCTTTCTGTGTGGAGTTTGCATGTTCTCCCCGTGACTACGTGGGTTCCCTCCGGGTACTCCAGCTTCCTCCCACTTCCAAAGACATGCACCTGGTGATAGGTTGATTGGCAACACTAAATTGGCCCTAGTGTGTGAATGTGAGTGTGAATGTTGTCTGTCTATCTGTGTTGGCCCTGTGATGAGGTGGCAACTTGTCCGGGGTGTACCCCACCTTCCGCCCGATTGTAGCTGAGATAGGCACCCATTGGTCAGATGGATGTATATACACTATGTTGCTAAAAGTATTTGGCCACCCGCCTTGACTCACATACAAAGTGTTGTCACGAGGTTGGGAGCATGGAATTGTCCTAAATGTTTTGGTGTCCTGGAGCATTCGAAGTTCCTTTCACTGGAACTAAGGGGCCAAGCCCAACTCCTGAAAAAATACCCCATACCGTAATTCCTCCTCCACCAAATTTCACACTCTGCACAATGCAGTCCGAAATGTACCGTTCTCCTGGCAACCTCCAAAACCCAAACTCAGAAACCCAGTAAAGCGTGATTCATCACTCCGGAGAAGGCGTCTCCACTGCTCTAGAGTCCAGTGGCGACGTGCTTTTCACCACTGCATCCCACGCTTTGCATTGGACTTGGTGATGTATGGCTTAGATGCAGCTGCTCGGCCATGTAAACCCATTCAACGAAACTCTGCGTACTGTACGTGGGCTAATTGTTAGGTCACATGAAATTCGGAGCTTTGTAGCAACTGACTGTGCAGAAAGTCGGCGACCTCTTTGCATTATGCGCTTCAACATCCGCTGACCCCACTCTGTCAGATTATGTGGCCTACTGCTTGGTGGCTGAGTTGCTGTTGTTCCCAAACTCTTCACTTTTCTTATAATACAGTCGACTTTGGAACATTTAGGAGCGAGGAAATTTCACAACTGGAATTGTTGCACAGGTGGCATCCAATGACATATATGATGCAATTTACATAGTATGCATGTGTTATTAATGTTGTAAATACATATCTTTATATATCTAGAAAGGGTGGTCCTAGAGAGGTAGGCATTTTTCGCAGGTCTCAAGAAGGTAACAAATACAAGTGCGTGTGGAAAGATGGAGCCGTCCCCCAGGATCTGCGTGACTCCAAGATTGTCACACTGTATAAGACCAAGGGAGACCGTAGTGACTGTAATAATTACCGCGGTATCTCCCTGCTTAACATCGTGGGGAAAATCTTCGCTCGTGTCGCCCTTGCTAGACTCCACCTCCTTGCAGAACTTGTCTACCCTGAGTCGCAATGTGGCTTTAGGGCAGCAAGATCCACAGTGGACGTGATTTTCACCCTTCGGCAGCTGCAGGAGAAGTGCCGGGAACAAAGGAGACCCTTATATCTCGCCTTAGTCAATCTCACTAACGCATTCGACCTTGTCAGCAGAGATGGGATCTTCAAGCTGCTTGCAAAGATTGGCTATCCCCAAAACTCCTCGCCGTCATAAGATCATTCCACGAAAACACACATGGTTCCGTCTGTTGCGAAGTAGGAACATCAGAGGCCTTTCTAGCCGCAGCGGCGTAAAACAGGGCTGCGTTCTTGTGCCAACCCTCTTTGGAATTTTCTTCTCCCTCGTTCTGTCTGCTGCTTTCGGCACATGTTCTGAAGGAGTCTCCCTACACGCGAGAGCTGATGAGAAACTTTTCAACCTTGCCCATTTACGCTCCAAGACCAAGGTGACCAGTGTCCTCCTGAGGGAAATGCTTTTTGCTGATGATGCAGCTCTAACATCCCACACCAAGTCTGAGCTCCAAAAGCTGATGGACAGGCTTTCATCTGCCTGTAAAGAGTTTGGTTTCACCATCAATCTAAAGAAAACCAATGTCATGGCCCAAAATGCTGAAACTCCACTCTCCATCTCCGTCGATAATCAGACTCTGGAATGTGTCAACACCTTTACATACCTTAAATCCGCAATCTCCAGTGACTTTTCTAGCGAGAGCCGCCACAGTGATGGCCAAGCTGTCCAAAAGAGTATGGTCAAACAACCAGCTATCCAGGCGCACTAAACTCCAGGTCTACCAAGCCGGTGTAATAGCACACTGATGTATGGCAGCGAGGCCTGGACCACCTACACCAGACATGAGAAACAGCTAAACAGCTTCCACCTGTGGTGTCTTCACCGTATCCTGGGAATCTCATGGCAGGACAAAGTTCCCAACATGGAAATCCTGGAACGTGCTCACTCCACCAGCCTGTTCACCATGCTCAGCCAAGGCTGCCTGAGATGGCTTGGCCATGTCCACAGAATGGACCCCAGCCGGCTCCCCAGAGCTGTCCTATACGGCGAATTGTCAACAGGCTCCAGACACCTTGGTCGCCCCCAACTGCGTTTCAAGGACGTGTGCAAACGTGACATGAAACAGGCAGGTATCGACTACAACAACTGGGAGGAAGCTGCAAAAGACCGTGACTTTTGGAGGCAGATTGTTGCCACAGGAACTCGCCGTGCCGAGGAGAAGCATATCTCCCTGTTGCAGGTGAGGAGACTAAAGCAGAAACTGCGTGACGCGGGACCTGCTCCTGAGTCAGAACCCTCCCCATGCGTCTGTCCCAACTGCACCAGAGATTGTCACTCCAGAGTGACAGAAAGAATGAACTCCCCCAGGCGCAACCCATCGTCACTACTGACGGACGGATGCCTTTTGTATATCTAGAGAGGGTGGTCATAAAGAGGTAGGCATTTTTCGGAGGTCTCAAGAAGGTAACAAATACAAGAGTGTGTGTGTGACTTCTAACCCTCGTTTCCAGTTTCTGGGTGGTGCGTTTTCCAGCCTTGAGAGCCTGCTGCTCCGCTTCCTCCAGCTTCAACATGAGGTCTCTCAGGTTCTGCTCCTGGTTCTTCTTGATCTTCTCTAGGTGGGAGTTGCGTTCCTGCTCCTGGCGAAGCTCCTCACACAGTCTGGTGGCCTGGCGGCGGAACACAAGCGTGAGCGCGCTCGCACGTGTTTCGTCGTTTTGGACTCGACGGCGCTCACGTCGGTCACGGCCTTCTTGGATCGCTCGTCGGCCGCACGGAACTCTGAGATGAGCTCCTCGTTCTCGCTGGAGAGTCGGGCGAGGTCGGCTTCCAGTTTTCTCTTCAGGATGGTCAGACTTTGGTTCTGAGACACAAAATATTGCGAATCACATGAGTTAGAAAAATCTCGATCTGCTGACCACTCATGACTATGTCAAACGCAGCTGCTGCCATCTTGAGTTCTTCAAAACGACATTGGGGGGTTGCCCACAGCCACAGTTGTTGTCGTGAAACGTACCCGGCGCAAGCACTTTTCCTCATCAGAGAATATATATCACTAATATTTGGCGTGAATAAGAACATGTAAAATGTTGGTTAATGACTGACAGGGTGCTTCATGTGAAATGTTCCCACAAATGTATTTCCTAGCGCCTTCCTACTCCATCACTCCCAATTACATAAAGTGTTTTTAAAGAGACATTTTAATTATTTTTTTAAATTTTTTTTTACAAAATTCATATTTTCAAAAAATGTTTTAGAATTATAAATTAAATTCAAACTGGTAGATTGCAAAAATCACATCATTGTGCCCTTTACAAGTTTTTTTTGTGTGTCGTGGCTGCATCTCTCCCGGTCACTGGCGTGTGTTTGTGAGTGCCAGAAAGAAAAGCTCGGATGTTTGGATGTTGTTTGCATGTATCCCTAAACCTTAAGTATGAGACACTCTTTTTTTTTTTTTTTTAGATGTTTTGCCAGAGAAAAAAACAGTCACTTCTATAGTCGGGTCAAAACTGTATAGATTAATTCCTTGTTCTTTGCTGTTAACTGGTTCTGAACTTGAATGCAATAAATTTAATTTCAAAAATACAATAATTTCATAGTGAGAGCATACAAACATATTTATTACCCTCTTGTACATGTTTTTAATATCATGGGAGACATAAAAATAACACCCTTTAGTCACCTTTACACTCTATTAATCCATTATAGTAATGCTATTAAGTCTCAGTGGCCACAATGCTGAACAGCATGCTCTAATTGGTTTTGTCCCATCTCGTTTAGTTAATTTTGCAATTTTTAAGCTTGAACATTCTTCATTTGGGGCAAAAATGTTGTGGAATATGCTTAAAAATAAATAAAATTGCAATGTGGTGAAATCGCAATAATTGAGGCGATGTGGCCGGGACCGTACTGTTTGACTGGTTGTCTGATTTATAGTGCGACTAAAATGTATAGTTTAGGCTTAAAATGATCAAATGAGGAAAGCATATGTATATATAAAATTGTATAAAATCCAACGTAAGCATAAGCCTTTTTTTTTTTAATATTTGATAGCAAAATAAGCAACAGAACATGTTTGTGTTAATCATCACATGTAAAATGTGAACTAATGTATGACAGCGCGCTTTATATGAAATTTTACCACAAAAATATTCCTAAATTCTTCACGGATTAGAATAAAATCGTAAATTAAAAAAATTTAAAAAAAGGATTTTATTATAAAATATTTTAAGTATAATTTTGATTATATCACATTTTTATTTGCACAAAAATAAATAAATCATAACAAATAAAATATATTATTCACATTCAAACTGTACGGTACCAGTCCCCCTACCTAGGAATCGACACAGTTACTCATTGGTACCAATTTTGGTACTTTTAGAATAGAATAGACTTTATTGTCATTATATTTGAATATAACGAGATTAAAGACTCTCACTTAAGGTGCAGTTTTGGGAACAAATATGGGGTAAAATAAATAACACGAGGTAATAGAGGAAAAACTAACAATTGAAATAAACTGACTACTATCCAATAAAAATAACAAGCAATCCTGTACAATATACAAGTGTTTTGTGTTTGTTGATAAATATTAATTGTTTTTGATAGTAAACATTTTTATTGCAACATTTAAAACTGATTATGTAACTGCTGTCTAGTTGTTTTATCATGTTCATTAGCATCATGTTATCATTTGTATGACATTAAGTTGCAAATACAGTTGCAAGTCCAAGATGTTAACGGTAGTAGTGTGTTGTTGTTTTTTCTTGTTATGCCCCAAAAAGTGTTAATACTCTTAAGTACTATACTTACCGGTGTAGTTTTCAGGACCAAATTTGGAGTTGTTCAAATTGCCATGTATATTTCGCTAATGCTAATCAGTAGCATGTCAATAGCAAAGTCAATGTATTTTAGCATCAGCCTTACTTTACTTACGTTTTTGGAGTCGATTGCTTGGTTGGTGTGGAAAATTTCAACATTCCTTAAAGGTAGTTTGGCTGTATTAGTACAAAACATGTGCAAACGTAAATTCAAATTTGAATTAAAAGAATCAAAATAGTTAAATTAAAAATGCGTGCCCTCTAAATATATATTTATTAGCTCACCAAGCAGCACATTTGGCCCTTTGATGACGTTAGACTCCAAAGACTGAAGTGAATATAAGCCTGATAAAAAGAACCAAAAGATCACTCACATGTATGTTGACCTCGTTGAACCTCTCCGTGGTGTCCACCAACTCTTGCTCTATAAGTTTGCGCGCCCTCTCGGACGCCTCCAGGCCGCCTCTCAGCTCCTCCATCTCTGTATGCATGAGACACAGGCGGCGCTCCTGCAGGCTGTACTTCTCCCTCAGCTCCTCATGGAGACGAGCGTCCTCATCCATCTGCACCTGCAGGTCCTTCCAGGAGAAAGATCGTTAACGCTTCATATTAGACATTCAGTTATACATTTTTTTCATGCCATTTCCACTGTTTTGAACATTTAAAAATACATTAGAATTGTCATCTTTTCCACTTAACGTAGCCTAAAATGAGAAATAAAGACACCTTTGTTCCAAACATCACAGAAAATGGCATATTCAACCCACATTTGCCTCCAATTAATGTACTAGTATTTGTTATTTAGACTTTTTTATGTCCACCAGATGGCGCTATGTTTCCTGTTTAAAGCATGCCGCAACATGTCTAGTTTTCCTCTGCATTGCTACTGTAATAACATGTGTATGTCACCATTGATTAATATTATTCTTATTATTGTGTGAATGCTCCAAAGCATTCACACATATAGTTTTCTACACCAAAATGCATCTATTTATTATTATTCTACTTCTTCTTTTTTTTCTCCAGATTTTGGCACACACTGCCTTCCACATGTTTCGCCTGATTTAAACCATTCCAACTTCAAACTGTTCAGCCTGTTCGGGAATCGAGGGCTTTCCCTTGTCAAATTCCCAGATTTCCCATGGCCATTTTTCAAACTCAAAGTTAGTTAAAGTACCAATGATTGTCACACACACACACTAGGTGTGGTGAAATTTGTCCTCTGCATTTGACCCATCCCCATGTTCACCCCCTGGGAGGTGGGGGAGCAGTAAGTAGCAGCGATGCCGCGCCCGGGACTCGTTTTTGGTGATTCAACCCGCAATTCCAACCCTTGATGCTGAGTGCCAAGCATGGAGGTAATGGGTCCCATTTTTATAGTCTTTGGTATGACTCGGGCGGGGTTTAAACTTAGAACCTTCCGCTCTCAGGGCGGACACTGAGTAGGTCTTCTACCATTTCCACATTTTTCAACCGATTCACACCATTCCACCTACAACATATTCTACTCATCCTGGAAGTTCTAATTATCGTTTTTCCAAGTTCAGAAAATTTCCAGTTCCATTTTTTTCAAACCCTTTTTTGACCCTATTTTCTGGTGAGTACTCCTTCCACATTTTTCAACCGTTCCACTGTCCAAACATTCCTCCTAATCAGGACAAAAAGCAAAGATGTTTTTTGAACTGGAAAAATTCCCAGTTTCCCCAAAAGTCCGTGAATTTCTTAATACCATTTCTCAATTAAAAATGTTACTACTTCAACGTTTCTCCACCAGTTTGAAAAATTCCAACACCAACCATTTCAACTCATTCAGAACATTCAAGTCTGTTAACATTTTCCAATAAATTCTCGCTTTTCCCAAAATTCCCAAATTTCCATGAAATTCCCAAATTTCCATGAAAATTTCCATTGGTGTTAATGGGACACTTTTCAAAGTTCCACAACTCCCACATTTTTTTGTCAGATTTAGACCATTCCAATGCCACAATATTCAGCCTGTTCAAAACTGTGTGGTTTCTTTCAACAATTTAAAAAAATGAAGGATTTCCAAGAACTCCCAGTTTTCAGGGACATTTTCCCCATTCAATGAATTTTATTACCTTTTCATTTTTTAAACTTCCACAATTCACACATTTTTCAACCTATTCAAACCATTCCACCTTCAACACATTCCACTCATCCTGGGAATTCAAACGAACACTTTCCCAAGATCCAAACCAAATTTCATTTTTCCTGGAAATTCAAACTCTTCAACATTCAAACTATTCCTACATTCATACTACATTCTATCAGCATTTCAGTTCAACTTCAGCATTGGAGCATTCACATGCAATTCCTTCAGGAATTGCCTCATATAGTTATTATTATTGTTATTATTCATCCGTTTCTTTTTCCAATATGAGACACAGTGGAGTTGTGTAATCCTAATATAAGGTTAACATCAAAAATATACTGTAAATTGGCCATTCCACAAAACTGTTATATCAACATTCAATCTGAATTATATTATATTATATTATATCAATCAATCAATCAATGTTTACTTATATATCCCTAAATCACTAGTGTCTCAAAGGGCTGCACAAACCACAACACAAACCACTACGACAACCTCGGTAGGCCCACATAAGGGCAAGGAAAACTCACACCCAGTGGGATATATCATGTTATATTACCCAAAGACTATAAAAATGGGACCCATTACCTCCCTGCTTTGTAGTCAGGATCAAGGGTTGGAATTGGGGGTTGAATCACCAAAATGATTCCTTGGTGCGGCCACCGCTGCTGCTCACTGCTCCCCTCACTTCCCAGGAGGTGATAAAGGGCGATGGGTCAAATGCAGAGAATAATTTTGCCACACCTGGTGTGTATGTGACAATCATTGGCACTTTAACTTTAATTACAATAAATTGTTTTATACTGTATATTAAAATGTGTATTGGCAACATTTTTTTTCCTTTGGAAAATAGCTTTTGAGTAGGAGGAGTGAGTTGTTGTATTTTTTTATTTTTTTTTACATAGAATTATCAAATATTGTACAAAAAATATATATTTTTTATAATTCAACATAAAAAATAGGTAGCAGGATTGCGCTGAGATTCTGGTGCAAGTGGAAGAGATTAATATATAATAGTGTTCCAAAGTGGTACCTCAATTCAAGAGTTTTTTTTAAGTTAAATCCGGTTCATCGATATGCTTTAGGTTGCAAGTACAAGTTTCAGTTACAAGCATCCCTGCCATTATTTGGTGTAGCAAATGTCTCCAAAAATATTCGGTCTTACTGCTTACTACATCAGCTTATAGATAAAGGTCAACATAACTTTTTGTTTAATTTAAATTAACTTTTTTTCCCCAAGCAGAGGAAAGAAGAAAGTGTGACGGAAGGTGTGTGAAGTGGGAAAAAATACTCATTGAATAAAAGAAATCAAAAACGTTGCAAGACTGTGAAGCTACTTTGATGAAGCAATTTTGAGTCTACATAACGAAGCAGGATGAGTCTAATGCCAGCAAAGCATGTTCGACAATGTCTAAACAGTAGACATTTATCCATGAAAATATGGAAAAGCTGCTGATGCTGTGCTTGACAGAGAAGCAGCTGGAAGGCGATACAGTAGAAGTCTACTCTCCAAGGTAAATGCTGTACATTATTATTACATTACTTCTTAAAACTACTGTGGTTGTAAGTAGAACATTCTATTGTAATGTTTATACGTAATATGTAAAAGTGTGTTTATCTTTTCAAAAGACATGTTACAAATGTGCTGTTGTGGGGGTGTAGGAGCCTAAATGCTGTTTAAGTTAGTTTACATTTTATGGAAGGTGCTTTATGTTTACTCAGCCAAATGGGACTATTTACTTTATTTGCATGCTTAGAATAACTATAACGTACACTTTATTTGTAATTGTTACATTTGTCTAAATAATTTGATAACGTAACTGTTTAATTGCACATATGGCGGAAGGATCTGTGTGGTAAGATGGTTTTGGACACAATGTATTGTGGGTAATGGCAGTCAGGTATGGGGGAATCGAGCCACACAGTTACTTGACCTTACTTTTACTTTTTCCAACTCTTTCTTACTGTTACAGACTTGCTTCATTTTGCCATTCATTTGTTCCCACGTCGTTATTGTTTTACGTTTTTGAGTGATAAAGTTCATAAGTAAGCGATACAAAACCAAGAGGAGCGTCTGGAGTTTTGTTTGTTGTTCCCGCAGCAAGCGGAGCAGGAGAAAGTAGAGGAGCATCAAGCTAAGGCTTCATTAGGAATCGACAGGGAGTTAAATTGATATCACTTCGTTTCAATAGGTGACATTGATTTGAGATACAAGTGTTTAGAGTTAAGAGCCCTTTCACGGAACCAATTACTCGAAGTTCCTTCCAAAAGCTTACTTTGATCTGCTGTTGCAGCTTCCTCAGGGTTTTGAGCAGCTCGCCGTTGCTCCTGTTGGCATGCTCCAGCTGGATCTCCATCTCGTTCAGGTCGCCTTCCATCTTCTTCTTCATCCGCAAGGCTTCGGCGCGACCTTTGGCCTCCGTTTCCAGGCTGGCCTGCAAGGACTCCACTGCCCGGACGTGGTTCTTCCTGCAACACACCTGGTTCGGTCACGGTCTCTCAGGTGTGAGAAGGCCAGTCAGTTGTTACCTGGTCACTTCGAACTCCTCCTCCTTCTCGTGGATCCTGCGGTCGATGTCAGCCTTGACTTGGGTCAACTCTAGCTGCGCACGCACCAGCTTGCCTTCCTCCACCTGGAAGTAGCACACACAACCATTTTGACATCTTCTTCTCCACTCTGTTTTTGGTATTTCTCAATGCCTCCAGTGAAGTTTCCGCCTCCTCCAGAGCCATCTGCAGCTCTTCCATCTCCACTTCCAGTTTCTTCTTGGCCTTCTGCAGCTCGTGGAAGCTGCGGCCTCCTTCCCCGAGCTGGTCCACCAGCTCCTTGATCTCCTCTACGGTGGGTAAAACTCACGCCGATAAGAGACGGCACAAACATGGCGGCTTCACTCAGCATCTACGGCACCTGAGAGAGTTTTGTTGTCCTTGCGGATGGTCTCTATTTCATCCCGGCTCTCCTCGTAGGCCGTCTTCAGCTTGTAGAGCTCCGTCATGTAAGAGCGGCTCTCCTTCTGACTGCTTTCCAGCTCCACCTGGAGCTCCTCGTTTTTGCAGCTCCACTCGGCCGCCAGCTTGTCGAACACACGCTGCTTCTTGTCCAGAGCGGCGGCTGCTGCGCTGCACTGGAGACAGAGGGAGATGTCACGGATTGGAATCTTTCACAAACAACCTGAACACATGGCAGATATTAAATTGTTTACCTTCTCCAGATCTATGGTCAGGTCTTCCACCTCTCCCTGCAGCCTTTGCTTGACCTTGTCTAAGCTGGCTGCTCTCGCTTGGGCCGCCTCCGCTGCTTCCTCCGCCTCTTGGAGACGCACGGCCAGTTTACGCCTGCGGGAGAGGCGGAGCCATTGGAATGAAACGTATGTATGCGAAATGCATGCGTTTAATGTCTAATGCAGGACTACCCTGAGGCCAAATATGGCCCGCGAATGACATCACACCGGCCCCTCGAGTTCAGTTCAAAACAACAAGCATGTTTGCAGCAAATTCCCCAAAAATATTGCAGTGCTCCATTTGTATAGAGGAGGGGTGTCCAAACTTTTTGACCAAAAAGTGTGGTCGGGGGCCGAAAGCCAACTGCATGCAAAATGACATTTAACCACAGAACTTTCCTCCAAAATATCTTATCATTGTCCATGTAATGTCAGATGAAAAAATATAGGCTGTTTGGCCACAATACCCAGCGATATGTTTGGAGGAGAAAAGGTGAGGCCTTTAATTCCAGGAACACCATACCTACCGTCAAGCATGGTGGTGGTAGTATTATGATCTGGGCCTGTCTTGCTGCCAATGGAACTGGTGCTTTACCGTGTAAATTGAACATTGAAAAAGTAGAATCACCTCCAAATTCTTCAGGACAACCCAAAATCATCAACCTGGAGGTTGGGTCTTGGGCGCAGGTGGGTGTTCCAATAGGACAATGACCCCAAACACACGCCAAAAGTGGTAAAGGAATGGCTAAATCAGGCTAGAATTAAGGTTTTGGATTGGCCTTCCCAAAGTCCTGACTAAAAAGTGTGGAAAATGCTGAAGAAACAAGTCCATGTCAGAAAACCAACAAATTTAGCTGAACTGCACCAATATTGTCAAGAGGAGTGGTCAACAATTCAAGCAGAAGCTTGCCAGAAGCTTGTGGATGGCTACCAAAAGCGCCTTATTGTAGTGAAACTTGCCAAGGGACATGGAACCAAATATTAACATTGCTGTATGTATACTTTTGACCCAGCAGATTTGGTCACATTTTCAGTAGACCCATAATAAATTCATAAAAGAACCAAACTTTATGAGTTTTTTTGTCACCAACATTTATGTGCTCAAATCCCTCAAAAAAAAATAAAAACGAGAGTGGTAAAAATTATTGGAAACTCAAGACAGCCATGATATTATGTTCTTTACAAGTGTATGTACACTTTTGACCACGACTGTTTATATAGTGATGCCTTACACTTTGTCACTGAAGGCATCAAAACTATGATACCTGTGAAGTGAAAAACATTTCAGGTGAGTACCTCTTGAAGCTTGTTTAGAGAATGCCAAGAGTGTGCAAAGCCGTAATCAGAGCAAAGGGTAGCTATTTTGAAAAACTAGAATATAAAATTTTTTTTCAGTTATTTCACCTTTTTTTGTTAAGTACATAACTCCACATGTGTTCATTCATAGTTTAGATGCCTTCAGTGACAATCTACAATGTAAATAGTCATGAAAATAAAGAAAATGCATTGAATGAGAAGGTGTGTCCAAACTTTTGCCCTATACTGCATATGCATATACATATATACACATATATTTGTTGCAAAATGAACACACATTCTCATGGTTAAAGGCATGTTTTTGTTTGTATAATTTGTCCCTAAAACATGTGTTTGAATGCCTAATTTCCTACAAAATGTGTGTTACTTTCTGTTGAATTTGTTGCAAAAGGCAAACAAATTCTCGTGGGTATTACATGATAAACGGCATGATTTTGTATAATTTGTCCCTAAAACATGCCTAATTTCCTACAAAATGTGCATTGCTGTTTGTTGAATTTGTCGCAAAATACAAGTTTGGATAAAGTCTCACACACACATTTTCGCGCGTCTACTATGTCCTAAAATGCACATGTTTGTATGTTTCATGCATCAAAAAATGTGCTTATGTGTTAAATCGGTATGTCATGAATTGTATGTGTTTGTGTATAATTTGTCCTAAAAATGTAATAATGCAATTTGTTAGGACTATTTTCACACAAAATACCCTAAATTTACATTTCTATTTGATCACAAAATTTACTTGTTTAAATATCAATATCCTCACAAAATACATACATGTTAACATGTAATTAACATCATAAAATGCATATATTTTCATAATATTCTGCCATGCATTGCATTTGTTTGTATATCTAATTAGAGTGAATGTTTATTTTGTCACATACATCCATATGTTTGCATGTCTCATTTGCCACAAAATGCACACATTTTTATGCATAAAACATCATAAAATGCATGGGTCTCATGTTATTCTGTTGTGTGTACATGGAGTTAGAGCGAATGTTTACTTTGTTACATAAATGTGTGTATTATGTCAAAAAAGCATGTTTTGTACATGTTGATTGTGCCACAAAATGCATTATTAATTACAAAAGTGTAACAGTTGTCGGTTTGTTTGTGTCAAAACTGCAGACTGGAAGTATTAAAATTCTAAACTGGTGTGGATAAGGATATTTGAATACCCATAAATAAATATATACATCAAAAGTGAGCGAAATGTTGCTAAAAAAAATGCTAAGAAAGTCCATATTTCTTATCATTTGAACCTACTTGGTCTCTTCCAGTTCCTCTGTGCGGTGAATGGCATCCGTCTCGTATTTGCTCCTCCAGGTGATGACGTCGGCATTAAGTTTGGACACCAGGCGTTGCATCTCTCCACGGGCCTCGGATTCCTCCTCCAGCTGCTCTTTGAGCAGCGAGAGGTCATGGCGGGCGTTTGCCAAGGCCACCACTGCTGTGTTGCGACCCTGCAGAAGGGCGGTGAGGACCACAGCACAAAACAAATCAACTTTATTTATAAAGCACATTTAAAATTTACCACCGGGGTTGCACAAGTGCTGTACAATGGGCAAGTTAAAAGATAATACGAGGACCGAGCAAACAACACAACACAAACAGAACATGATAAAAAATAAATAAATAAAACATAAAAACAGGTTCACAGCAGGTGTACAATGGGGCGCCATTGCAGGACGGATATCACTCAGTGTTAAAAGCCAAGGAATTAAAGTATGTTTTTAAGAGAGATTTAAAAACAGGAAGAGAGGAGGCTTGTCTAACACTCAGAGGTAGGTCGTTCCAGAGCTTGGGAGCAGCAGCAGCGAAAGCTCTGTCACCTCTAAGCTTCAGCCTTGTGTCAGGGACCGTCAGTAGCAGCTGATCGGCTGATCTTAGGGATCGGGTGGCGCAGTATGGCTGAAGGAGGTCGGAAAGATATGTTGGCGTGAGGTTGTTTAGACATTTAAAAACAAATAGAAGGAGTTTAAAATTGATTGGATAACGCACAGGGAGCCAGTGAAGGGTACGCTAATATAGAGGTGATGTGCTCACGTCTGCGGGTCTGTGTTAGCAGACGAGCAGCAGAGTTTTGCACAAGCTGCAGGCGGGCGAGAGAGGCTTGGCTAATGCCGACATACAGGGCATTGCAGTAGTCTAAACCATTCCAGATAAAGGCGTGAATTAATTTCTCCAGTTCATGTCCTAACAGAAGAGGTTTCACTTTCGCTATTTGGCATAATTGATAAAAGCTTTTTTGAACGACGCTGCTGATATGTTTTTCAAATTTAAAATCTGAGTCGAACGTTACCCCCAGGTTTGTGACACAGTCGCTGAGATCAACGTTGGGGGAGGGAAAGCGACTTGGACCGAACAATATAACTTCTGTTTTGTCTTCATTTGGACTCAGGAAGTTAGCTGAAAGCCAGACTTTGATGTCCTGCAGGCAGTCAATGAGACGTTGAACTGTGTTATTTTGTGCCATGGGAAAATACATCTGGCAATCATCAGCATAAAAATGAAGTGCAATACCATGCTTCCTAAAAATAGAACCAAGGGGGAGAAGGTAAAGCGCAAATAGGATTGGGGCAAGGATTGAGCCCTGGGGGACCCCGTGTGGTCGAGGAGCTGTGGAAGACATAAAACTGTCTATTTTTACACAAAAACTACTGTCGGCTAGGTACGACCGGAACCAGTTGAGGGCGGCGCCCTTAATACCCACACAGTTTTTAGTGTGGAGTCACTACACTGCAAGGTGTGTTGCCTTACTATACCTTGTTTTCCTCGTCCACCTGCCGCTTGAGCTCGTCCACCTGCAGCATGAGCGAGGCTTTCAGCCTGCTGGCCTGGGTCATCTTGCTCTGCACGTCCTCCAACTCCCTGCTCAGGTCGTTATTCTCCGCTGCACAGACAGAAATAAACGTCACACCATCGGCATTAAAAGAAAGCGTGTGTGTGGGTGTACCAGTCAGATGGATTTTAGTAGCGTTGAGCTCAATCTGAGTGCGCTCCATCTCAACCAGACGAGTGTTGGCCTCAGCCAGGTTGTCCTCCACCTTGTGGGAGTGGACCTCAGCGTTCATCTGCAAACACAAGAAAATGAGTTCCATTTCTTGTAGCTCATGCCTCTCAAACTGTACCTTGGCTTTTTGAGTGGCCTCCACGGTGGCGTTGAGATCTTCGATCTCCGCCTTCATGCTCTGCTTGTCTTTCTCCAGCTTGACCCTCAGTCTGGTCAGGTTCTCCAGCTGCTCGCCGAGCTCCGCCACGGCGTCCGAGTGCTTTTTCCTCAGCGCCGCCGCCGTGGCCTCCGACTGGAGAGCGGCTTCATCCAGCTCTCGCCTCAGCCTCAGCAGGTCCGTCTCCCGCTTCCTGTTCTGCTCGATCTGAGGGTCGTGGAAGTTCCTGGTTAAAGCTTCTGTGAGCCAATTGGGACAGTTGAAACTCACCTGTACCACAGTGGCCCCTCCCGCCTCTTCTAATCTATCGCCGAGTTCTTCCAGGTCACGTGACAGCTCTGCTCTTTGTTTCTCCACCTATCAGAGACCACACGTTTATTTCAGCACATTGGACCGAAAGCCGACTGCATTTAAAGTTATATTTACACATAGAAAATGGATGGATTATATTGAGTTAATAAATATTATATAAATAAAATTTTATATATGATTAATAATTAATATAAATTAATATTAAGAGTATGTGAAAGTTCAACCTCTACCTTGCTTATTTCTGTGACAACCTCATAAAAATGTTTTGTAATCAATCAAAAATACCAAGCAGTAAAAAACATGGATAAGTGCAAACAGAGTATTTTGCATCTTTACCATCATGCTGTCATGATCCACTACTTGGATCATGTCATATTCTGGTTTTGTTCTGTTTTGTAATCATGCTGTTTAGTATTTGACGTCCTTAGTTCCTGGTGGCACTTCCTGTTTTGTTTCTGTTGCCTAGTTACGCATTTAGTGTCACCTGTCTCTTGTTTGTCGTCGCGCACTCGCCTCCTAATTTTCTGTCCCTACTTAAGCCTGCCATTTTTGTTCCTTCGTCCTCGCAGTGTAAAAGTTTGCTTTCCACGCAACAGGTGACGTCGCTATCCCGCATCGTGGTAAATACCCTTTGTACTCGATTAGCTTCCATGCTATTTTGTTTGTTTGTTTCCCTAGCTCACATGCTAGCGTCTGGTTTCTTCTAGCTCATGTTAGTTCTGTTGGTTTTGTTTGTTAGTGCCTTTGTGCAATTGTTTTTGTTCCTAGTCTGTTTATGTAGTTAGAAATAAATATTTTCTTACCTTTACGCTGTGTCACTTCCGCATTGCATCATTACTCTGGAATGCCCTCCCGGTAACAGTTCGAGATGCCACCTCAGTAGAAGCATTTAAGTCTCACCTTAAAACTCATTTGTATACTCTAGCCTTTAAATAGACTCCCTTTTTAGACCAGTTGATCTGCTGTTTCTTTTCTTTTTCTTCTATGTCCCACTCTCCCCTGTGGAGGGGGTCCGGTCCGATCCGGTGCCCATGTACTGCTTGCCTGTGTATCGGCTGGGGACATCTCTGCGCTGCTGATCCGCCTCCGCTTGGGATGGTTTCCTGCTGGCTCCGCTGTGAACGGGACTCTCGCTGCTGTGTTGGATCCGCTTTGGACTGGACTCTCGCGACTGTGTTGGATCCATTGTGGATTGAACTTTCACAGTATCATGTTAGACCCGCTCGATTGTCACCGATGTCCCACTGGGTGTGAGTTTTCCTTGCCCTTATGTGGGCCTACCGAGGATGTCGTGGTGGTTTGTGCAGCCCTTTGAGACACTAGTGATTTAGGGCTATATAAGTAAACATTGATTGATTGATTGATTGATTGATTGAGAGAACGCAACCGCTTCACCAAGATGCCCACCAAGATGCCCACCAAGCGTCACATATGCATAATAAAGGATTTAAATTGGGTGTAATTTAGAATTTTGTGTAACTCTTTAACATTTTTTAAATGATATCCACAAAGTTCAGTGAGCAGATCGTGTTGGTTGCTTTTTTTTTTTTTTTTTTTTTTTTTGCATCATGACTAGGGAAGGTTGTTTGGATTGGGTCATATAAGGGAATGATGTGCTGTTTCTTTTAGAACTTTTAGTTTTAGAGACCCTTGGTTTACAATACGCCTTTAAGCAATCAAACCTTGGCTCTCATGGCTCTTTCAGCCTCCAGTTCTTCCTCCAGCTCCTCAATGCGGCCCTGAAAGGCATTCAAAATCGTACAATCAGAGTACATATCACGAAAATACAGTAAAAATTATTAGGTGCATCCTGTCTACAGTTGCTCACGTAGATTTGGACCTCGATTTTTATTAGGATGGCAAGATATCCTTACAAGGGAAGGGGTGTTCAAAGTATGGCCCCATGGTTAGTTTTTTTTAGGGCCCGCACAAATTAAAAAAAAACTGCAAAAATGGGAATATGTACAGGCAGTTTGGACACACCTTTTCATTCAATGTGTGTTCTTTATTCTCATGACTAGATTGCCACTGAAGGCATCAAAACTATGAATATGTGGAGTTATGCACTTCAAAAGGTGAAATAACTGAAAACATGTTTTAAATTCTAGTTTCTTCAAAATAGTCACCCTTTGCTCTGATTACTGATTTGTACACTCGTGGCATTCTCTCGATGAGTTTAAAGAGGTAGTCACCTGAAATGGTTCTCACTTCACAGGTGTGCTTGAAAAACATCACTCCACATGTGTTCATTCATAGTTGTGATGCCTAGAGTGACAATCTACAATGTAAATAGTCAAGAAAATAAAGAAAACACATTGAATGAGAAGGTATATATATAATATTTGGGTCAGAAATTGGTACTATAGGTGAAGTCCAGCGTTGACATCATATATGACGGAGTTGAATGAGGACAACAAAAGCTTGAAGGTGCAACAAAAGCCATCACACGTGATAAAGGTTATGCACCTGCTGCTCTTTGAACTTCCGGCCAAGCATGGAGCTGAGGGCTTGTTCATCCTCCAGCTTTGAGTTCAAATGGTTGATCTCAAAGTCTCTCCTACAATAGAAAAAAATGCCGGAGTCAGCATGTCTGCAAGCAAAAGCACAACTGCAGTCCTTCGTGTGCTTCTCACTTCTTGATCACTTCCTCCAGGTCGACCTTGGCGTTCTCCATTTCATTGAGGTTCTCTATTGTCATCTTCAGGTCTCCCTCCGCCTTTCTCCTGGCTTTCTCCACCTCCGCCCTGATCCTCTTCTCCTGCTCCCAACTGTCCTCCAGCTACACACACACACACACACACACACACACACACACACACACACACACACACACACACACACACACCTGCTAAAGCAACAAAGTTGTATCTGTTATTATGATCATATAGCAAAGTTTCCGTACCTCATTCACTTGGCTGCTGAGCTTGCTGTTTGTCTTGGTGAGATGGTTGACTTTATCTTCTTCCATTCGGAGATCATCCAGAGTGTTCTAAATAAATAAACAGTGCATTTTAAAAATAATAAGTCCTGACTATTAGATTTGATTTGTGAGATAGGCATCCAGTAGATCAGGCGTGTCAAACTTGTTTATATTGAGCGCCACATTGCAGTAATAGTTGCCCTGAGAGGGACACTTTTAACAGTGAATAATATACATTATAAATATAAATGCGTATATATAAAACATGTGTATAATTTTCTAAGGATTTGATTATTATGTCTTTGGTTATGTACACTGTACAAAACACAATCTTTATTTTTACTATACTGTTTAAAACTGGCAGCTCAGTCGCACAGTTTTACCGAAATATTAACAGTTTTATTTTATTTTTTTACAGCATATAAAATAAATAAATCAAGGGAATTTCATTTAAATGAATGGAAAAACGATAACATAATTTTTTTTAACCTAAACATTTATGTTAGTTTTTTTATATTGTAAAATCTACAGTTGTTGTGTTTTTATAGTGTATTCCATCCATCCATTTCCTACGGCTTGTCCCTTAATACTCTACATAGAATGACAGTTTGAAAGTGGATTTTACTGTGAAAAATGTTACTGTAACATTTTTGCATAAACAATTTGTTGGATCCAAATCATAAGTCAAGCAGATGTATCTTTATTTGAACAAAAACATTGTTTTGAAATGTATGATGATATAATCCATCCATTTCCTACCGCTTATTCCCTGTTGGGGTCGCGGGGGGCGCTGGCGCCTATCTCAGCTACAATCGGGCGGAAGGCGGGGTACACCCTGAACATCGCAGGGCCAACACAGATAGACAGACAACATTCACACTCACATTCACACACTAGGGCCATTTTTTTTTTAGTGTTGCCAATCAACCTATCCCCAGGTGCATGTCTTTGGAGGTGGGAGGAAGCCGGAGTACCCGGAGGGAACCCACGCATTCACGGGGAGAACATGCAAACTCCACACAGAAAGATCCCGAGCCTGGGATTGAACCCAGGACTGCAGGACCTTCGTATTGTGAGGCAGACGCACTAACCCCTCTGCCACCGTAAAGCCCAATGATGATATAATATTTTGTTTTATTATTACAGATGATTAAAGTGTAAATATATGTAATTGCGCAAAGTAAATTTATTTTTGTAATACATGTATTAGTGCATGTGCCTCACAATATGAAGGTCCTGAGTAGTCTTGAGTTCAATCCCGGGCTCGGGATCTTTCTGTGTGGAGTTTGCATGTTCTCCCCGTGACTGGTTGGGTTCTTCTCGGGTACTCCGGCTTCCTCCCACTTCCAAAGACATGCACCTGGGGATAAGTTGATTGGCAACACTAAATTGGCACTAGTGTGTGAATGTAAGTGTGAATGTTGTCTGTCTATCTGTGTTGGCCCTGCGATGAAGTGGCGACTTGTCCAGGGTGTATACCGCCTTTCGCCCAAATGCAGCTGAGATAGGCTCCAGCGCCCCCCGCGACCCCAAAAGGGACAAGCGGTAGAAAATGGATGGATGGATGTATTAAGAAGTACTTTTTAGCGGTATAGCTCGGTTGGTAGTGCGGCCGTGCCAGCAACTTGAGGGTTGCAGGTTCGATCCCCTCTTCTGCCATCCTAGTCACTGCCGTTGTGTCCTTGGGCAAGACACTTTACCCACCTGCTCCCAGTGACACCCACACTGGTTTAAAATGTAAAAATTGGATATTGGGTTTCACTATGTAAAGTGCTTTGAGTCACTAGAGAAAAAGCGCTATATAAATATATTTCACTTCACTTAATACACATTATTCCCACCCTTTCGGGGGTCACACAAATAGATGTGGCGGGCCAGATCTGGCCCCCTGGCCTTGCGTTTGCAGTAGATCATCACATTATTTTCCTTAAGAGATCTTACGCCCATTTTGTACCATTCACTTATCTTATTTTCAAGCCATTTTGGCTGTGTTGTGAGTTAAATCAAACGTATCAGACCCAAAGCTGGTGGCCACAACGTTTTACGTGGCCGACAAAAACCTGGAAATATTGTGCATGAGTAAACTTTGTAACCCAGGTTCAAATCTGCAAATATACAAGGCTTTTGTGGCCCTGCGATGAGGTGGCGACTTGTCCAGGGTGTACCCCGCCTTCCGCCCGATTGTAGCTGAGAAAGGTGCCAGCGCAAGCGGTAGAAAATGGATGGATGGATGGGCCCCCCGCGACCCCAAAAGGGAATAAGCGGTAAAAAAAAAATGGATGGATGGACAAGGCGTTTGTATAACAGTTCTGCGTCCTGTCCCTTTAAATCCCCGGTGTAGTGCGCACCACGTGACCTCTCGCCCCTCCCTGTCATGTGACCGCGCTGAGCCAACTGCGTACTAAGCGCGAGGGTCTTAACCTGCTGCGCCGTCATTCCTTACTCAGATCTCAGAGAGGGGAAATCAGCAGACTGTCGAGCACAGGTTCGTGTCTCCATAAAACTTGAAAAAATGTTCGCTCATCCGTTTCATTTACGCGGTTGTGCTCTTTGTAAACGTTTACTGCTTCCTACTGGGCTGCTGGAAGTGGCTGCTGGAAGTGGCTGCCATTGTGACTCATTAAATAGAGCAGTGTTTTTCAACCATTTTTGAGCCAAGGCACATTTTGTGCGTTGAAAAAAATGTGGAGGCTCACCACCAGCAGAAATTACTAAAAAACAAAACTCAGTAAAAAGTCGTCGTCGCAATTGTTGGATATGACTTTAAAGCATAACCAATCATGCATCACTATAGCTCTTGTCTCAAAGAAGGTGTGCTGTCACATCACACCCTGAATTATTTGGACTTTTTTGGGCATTTTCCTGTATGTAGTGTTTGTTCTTGTCTTGCGCGCCTATTTTTTGGGCATTTTCCTGTAGCAGTTTTGTGTCTTCCCGCATCTACAGTGGGGCAAAAAAGTATTTAGTCAGCCACCGATTGTGCAAGTTCTCCCACTTAAAATGATGACAGAGGTCTCTAATTTTCATCACTTCAACTGTGAGAGACAGAATGTGAAAAAAAAATCCAGGAATTCACATTGTAGGAATTTTAAAGAATTTATTTGTAAATTATGGTGGTAAATTAGTATTTGGTCAACCATTTAAAGCTCTCACTGATGGAAGGAGGTTTTGGCTCAAAATCTCACGATACACGGCCCCATTCATTCTTTCCTTAACATGGATCAATCCTCCTGTCCCCTTAGCAGAAAAACAGCCCCAAAGCATGATGTCTCCACCCCCATGCATCACAGTAGGTATGGTGTTCTTGGGATGCAACTCAGTATTCTTCTTCCTCCAAACACGACAAGTTGAGTTTATACCAAAAAGTACTATTTTGGTTTCATCTGACCACATGACATTCTCCCAATCCTCTGCTGTATCATCCATGTATCCATTTTGGTATAAACTCAACTCGTCGTGTTTGGAGGAAGAAGAATGGACGAATGTGGAAATACTGTCAAAGAGCTTTGGTCTCCTTAAAAATGGGTAGAAAAGTGCTGTACAAGTACAACCCATTTACCATTTATATAAAATAAATAACGCAGCTGTGCAAATAACACAAAATGTAACAGTCAGATAAAAAATTATTTTGCAAGCAGGCACTTTCTAAAACCCAGTTGACAATGTGGACTGTCACACATGTAAGGTTCTGTGGTCCTACTAGAACACATATCTGTGGCCAGTGCCAAGTAAGTCCATCCATCCATTTTCTACCGCTTTTTCCCTTTTGGGGTTGCGGGGGGCGCTGGTGCCTATCTCAGCTACAATTGGGCGGAAGGCGGCGTACACCCTGGACAAGTCGCCACCTCATCGCAGGGCCAACACAGATAGACAGACAACATTCACACTCACATTCACACATTAGAGCCAATTTAATGTTGCCAATCAACCTATCCCCAGGTGCATGTCTTTGGAAGTGGGAGGAAGCCGGATTACCCGGAGGGAACCCACACATTCACGGGGAGAACATGCAAATTCCCCACAGAAAAAGTTCCGAGCCCGTGATTGACTTAATCGTGCGACTATGATCTTGTTTAAAAAAATAAAGAGTAGAAATAACGAACAAAATGTCAGCTACTGTCTTGTTATAAAACACCAATGAAAATGAAAGTTAGCATTTACACAGGTTATACTGTGGCAAAAGTCATCACATGTGTGCCACAATCATGTGTGTTCTTAAATGTGTATTCCACATCGTCCATGTTTGAGAGCAGTTTTGATTTGGGCTTACATGGTAAACAACTCAAAATAATGTGTTATCCAGACGCATACAGTTGTCCAAATGTGGCTGAGTAGAAGCATTGTGGTTTTCCTGGACGTCGGCTACATTGCTACAAGAAAAATCTAAGGAAGAAAATCCCTCTGCCTTCTTCCACTATTTTTTTTAATATATAAATCGCCCGCTTGAAAATCAATATTACCATATTTTCTTAATTCATATCTTGTTTAAAAATATGTATCAATATATCTTACAAACTTGATATATCACCCTGCCCTATAGCACACTGTAGCACTTTTGATTGGTTTGTCAAGCACTTGGTGTTTATTTGTAATTCGTGCATTTATCCATCCATCAATTTTCTACCGCTTATTCCCTTTGGGGTCGCGGGGCGCGCTGGTGCCTATCTCAGCTACAATCGGGCGGAGGGCGGGGTACACCCTGGACAAGTCGCCACCTCATCGCTGAATTTGTGCATTTAATTATTATTTAAGAATGTGTACACATGGTAATTAAGTATAAAAGCTAAACTTAAAGAAGCCTCTAGTGCTAATTTAGATGATTTACTGGTCCTGTTGTTGTATTGCAGGGCAGGTGTTTCTTTTTAGGACCAATCGATGGCGAGCCTGAACCTAGTGTCCACCTAACTGGCAGAAACTACTGGTCTGGTAGGAAGGCTGCCACAGCCTGTCCCCCACACACTCTGTGAACTTTGGTGCATCGTCCCACTCATTCCTACTCCTAACTATAACCCTTGGATATTCAATACAACCTCTCAACAAACCCTCATAGGTCGTTGTATCAGTTCTGGGACTCTGTATATTTTCTGTTGTGACACACAAGTTTCCATTCCACTTCAAACAATACATTTTGAAGTGCACTTATCAGCCAATCTCTAACTGCAGTTGTAAATATTTTGGGGTTTTCTTTTTTTTTTAATAGTAGTATTGTTGTAAGTCCACCTGTTGCTGTTCCTCCAGAGCTCTCCTTTCCTTCTGAAGCTTGGCGATGTGGTCATCTCGCTGGTTGAGGTCTCCGGTTATGGTTCGAACCTTGAGGTCCAAACCCTAAACAAAGCACAGAATCGTTTTTCTCACTTATTTGCTGTCTCCTCATCGTGGACCTCACACCTGTTTCTCCTTCTCGGTCTTGGTCAGCGTAGATTCCATTGACTCCAGGTCGCTTTTCAGCTCATTTAGTTCTCCCTCCAGCTGTCTCTTCTGGGAGTGGAGAGAGGCTGCGTTGCCTTCTTCTTCTTCCAGGCGCTCTCGCATATCCTAGAGATAATTTTAGCTGTCACACACAAGCATTTTTAGCCAAATTATGTTGTTTTAGCTTAATAGAAATGAAAACATTCATAAATGGTGGTGCAATAATTAGCGGTGTTTTTACTTTTAATATGATACTGATATAGCCTTAAGTATTAGCCAATACGGATATTAGTCTGATAAGATATTAGCATAAATCATTGTTAGAAAAGGCTTGATAAAATGAAATTACCAAATTTTTCGGACTATAGACCGTTTCTGATCGAAAAGGACATTCATCGCTCCAAGCAACTTTTGTAAGTTTTACAATTCATACTTCCTGGACTGTCCCATGTGTGGGGTCTGGAGGAGTGTTTTCATGCATAATGGTACGTGCTATCGTAATGTAACCAAGCTAGCGTTAGGATTAGCGAATATGCTAACACATTTAAAAGTGCCTGTGTTAGTATTATTGACTTACAATGGCATTGATTTTGTATTGTTTCAGTTTGGTAAATCCACAAAAATGTCACAGTGGAGTTGAGTCTGTTTAGCCGATTGGAGAATTAGTATGACAGAGAACTGTTGACTTCTGTTTTGTTTGATCAGCCGTTTTACTGCAGTGTGACCACCACCATTTGGAAACAAGGTATGTAAATAAACATTTATAACATCTTTTGTACCGGTAGATACATACGGCTTATAGTCCAGTGCAGCTAGTATATGTAAACATATTTATTTATTCTAAAAATGCGCTCTATAGCCCACAAAACACCGTATTCAGACAATGGTAACGCTAACCTTATGACAGATTTATGCTTTTGAAGTGGAGTGGTAATTTATTTTTGGTGACACTTAGTGGTTACAATAATTCATAAAGTTAAGCTCATGACACAGTAACTTGAAAATGCTGACACATTTGTTACTGGACATTTTCTAATACATTTCTGTTTTGGAGACTTTGTATCTGTAAATAATATGCGATGATATTTTTTTGATACTGTATATTTGGACAAATTATTTTGGACTGCAATATGGTTCTATTAAGGACACTTATGTATGCCTATCTTTTTGTGCTATTGTGTGCTTAGCTGTTGTGTAGCTGCTACGCTAGCATGTTTTACCTTTTGTAAATGACTGCTCGTATCGCACCTTACATTATAACTTAGTATTCACAGGCAAGCCGGTATCATCTGATGCCTGTTTTTTTGCTGATTTCGGATACCAGTATCAGATCGGGATCACCCCCGCCCGCCCGCCACACTACCTGCACTGACTCCTCCAGCTGGACTTTTTGGTGCATCAACTGGGTGCAGCGCTCCTCTGCATCACCTAGAGTGTCCTGCTCCTGTTGACAGACAAGGTGGAAAATCAGAATGCATAATGCAATGTATGGATAAAACTCATGGGATGGGACAACCGGACCAAAATTATAGAATTGGTCCCCTATTAGCAGTTTCCACTCTCCTGGGAAGACTTTCTACGCGATTCTGGAGTGTGTGAAAATACTTCTTCCTATGTTTTGGACATGAACAGAACTGAGATTCACTCACAGCAGCCAACGCTAGGGCAAGGTCGCTCTTCTCCTGTGACAGAGTGAACATCTTCCCTTCCAGATCATTGACCTTGCCCTCCATGTCTTTGACCTTCTCCACCGCCACACGCAGTTCTTCCTCTTTAGCCTTGTAGATCTCCTCCTGGCGGGCGACCATCAGGAGAGGCTTCACCTGTATCAGCCAATACAGTTGGGTTAAGAAAAGTAGTTTTGCAAAAGATTTTTTTTTTCTAAAGCTCAAAGACACTTATTAAAAAACAAAAATCAGGCTTATTACCAAACATCTTAAACTCTTAAGTTTCTTATTTTTTATGCTGTTATTTGCTATTTTATTTATTGCTACTATTAGTACTATTATTTTTCCTATTTAACGTTCTTATTGATCAATACCTTACTATTCATATTTCTAATAAAAATATACAATTAAAACATTTTAACACTATATTTTATATTATATTTATTTTCGCCCCATGTATTTTGAATTGTGCTGTTTGTGCATTTATTCTTTTTTTCTTTTTTTTTAATTGGCGTAAAACACCTGCCTGTGTATGAAAGGAGCTAGATAAATAACGTGTTGGTGGATTTTGACAGATTGAAAAGGCTGCTGTTTTTAATGAACTCCACAAGGTGGCAGTATCTGCATTTAAACTATCATGGAGGGGTGAGCATCCAGCAGCCTTATCTATTGCAATATATTATCTATATTGCATGTGCCTTGAAATGTTGGATGTGCCATTCAGCTTTGTTGCACTAGCCGTACTGTTGTTTAAAATCCTAGCTGTTACACCATTGGTGATTTTCCTACCATTACGCATCTTAATTATGTTTTTATCATCGCAAAAACAATGGTTAATGGTACAAATTGAACACATGAAGGGAACCAATGTGTTAAATTGAATAAGATCTACACATGCCTGCTCCTTTTTTAGATATGTTGAAGAGCAAAACAAAATATGTGGTGTCAGTTTCAATTATCAAGGCATTTATAATTTTTGCAGTATAGTTAAATAAACTTTCTGCCATAATCAGGGCATTTACGGTATACAGTAGGGATGGGTACAAAATTGGTACTTTTATGGGCATCGACCAAATTCAGTTGGTATTGATTCACATGAATAGGTCAATATTTCGATACCTCGGTTGCAAGTTACGTCACGACCCTGAACCGGCCTAAACACTTGGTAGGGACACATGCAGTCAAACAGCACTTTGAGAGGACTCAGTAGGACTCCCTCTTGGTAATGTTCTAATTTTCCATTCCAACCAAGCAAGTATGCCTTATGGAAAGAGTTTGAGTGTACAGCAAGCCTCCACCTTTAAATGCGCTAGCTCGATGCTAATTTACATTGGAAATACCATAGATATTCTACAGATTACCTGCAGCGATTTAAATGGTGACCTCCACATTTGGTCATGAAAACTACAAGTATGTTCTTTACAATCAAACAGCAGGTGTACAGTGTAAACACTTTGTAGGGCGCCACATAACACAAGACTGTCACATTTAACTTCATGACAGACTACTTGCCGACTAACCGTAGCCTATACACTACTGCCATCTAACGCCTTGTAATTACACCCGCGTGCAAAGTCTACTGTATAATACTTGCAAACGAGACACAGAAGTGAAAGACAACAAGATATAACAACTGGCAGCACATTTACCATTACCAGCTCACTGTTAAATGTTACATAAAAATAATTTACAATTAAATTAACGTTTATCAACACAACACAAGTACTGAAAAACGAGTACTGCTATCGATTCCCAGGTAACATATCAATTCAAATATGAATGCTACCAATCCTGAATATACACAATATGTCTTACCTTGGTATAGAGTTTCCACCAGCCCCAGAAACGTAACTGGAGGAACTTCCTCACGTTGCGTTGCATGGCCATCAGTGCAATGCTGCATCACATGAGACGTATAAGCACCTTTTATAAATCTGAACACACTAGCGCATTATGGACATACTGACCGTCTGTCGGCCATCTTCTTAAACTCCAGCCTCATCAGAGTTCCTCTGAGACGAGCCTGGAACATGGTCATGATCTTCACCAGGCGCTCATCACGCATGTCCTCCAGCTTTGCTAGGACACCTGCACGGAAGAACACCTGTGGGTGGGGGGGACCACAGAAGAGACATATGTGGTTTTACATCTATACCGCCATACAATATACACACAGACATACACAAAATACATTTGCTTTCTAGATTACTGTCTTGTAAAAAGATATACAATTGTTGCTGCACAATTCTGGCACTAATCATGAAAAATAATGTACCTTGCTCTGGCCGATACGGTACTCCATACTATCCAGCCCAATAGAAGTCAGGATGAGTTCAGATGCTTTCCTATTGTCAACAAATCCCTTAGGGATGACGTTGGGGTTGAGGATGTAGTATCTACATTAGCAGAATGACATAGAAAGTGTTAAAAAGCTGTTCCTAAGGAAAAATTATATAACAAAAAAAAAACAGTTCAAATTCCTAACATTCAAAGCAGACAAAAATAAATCCAACCTCTGCTTGAATTCTGGGTACTGCAGCCGATTGGGGAATCCCTTCCGACAGATCCTGATGCCCTCCAGCACGCCGTTACAGGCTAACTGGTGCAGTATCAGAAAGTTATCTGTCACACCTGTGCTGCAGAAAATTGCCATTGAACTTGACAGATCTCCTATGGTTATAACACAAGATTCATCACACACCTGACTTTTTGAACTCATTGGGCACGATGCAGCGGACAAAGTGAGGGGCGGTGCTTCTCAGCGTGCTCATCAGCTTGTTCAACTGTTCCTGTTGACAAATGAACCAGAGGAGCACATTGTACACTTTTATGTACCGTATTTTTCGGAGTATTAGTCGCTCCAGAGTATAAGTCGCACCTACCGAAAATGCATAATAAAGAAGGAAAAAAACATATATAAGTCGCATTTTTTGGGGACATTTTTTTGATAAAACCCAACACCAAGAATATACATTTGAAAGGCAATTTAAAATAAATAAAGAATAGTGAACAACAGGCTGAATAAGTGTACGTTATATGACGCATAAATAACCAACTGAGAAGGTGCCTGGTATGTTAAATGTAACATATTATGGTAAGAGTCGTTCAAATAACTATAACATATAGAACATGCTATACGTTTACCAAACAATCTGTCACTCCTAATCGCTAAATCTCATGAAATTTTATACGTCTAGTCTCTTACGTGAATGAGCTAAATAATATTTGATATTTTACGGTAATGTGTTAATAATTTCACACATAAGTCGCTCCTGAGTATAAGTCGCACCCCCGGCCAAATTATAAAAAAACTGCGACTTATAGTCCGAAAAATACAGTGCTTTTTTTTATCAATGTTATATGCAGCTGAGATAGGCTCCAGCACCCCCGTGACCCTGAACGGGACAAGCGGTAGAAAATGGATGGATGGAAGGGTTACAGATCAAAAACATTGGTAACTGATTGCTGCAGGTTTTTTAATGTGTGTACTAGTAAATTGTAAAAATAACAGTTACGACAGTGTAACCTATGAAGTCCATTATTGTATATTTGTATAATAAAACTAGAATAAAGTACTAGAAATACAAAATGACTCACACTTTATAGATGTCTTAAAGGAAACAGGAAGGTGTTTCTACAGCAATGATGTCACTTATTGGTGTCACAAATGGATGATTTTGAATGTGTGTGTGTATGTACTGTATATATGTGTGTGTGTGTGTGTGTGTGTGTGTGTGTATATATATATATATATATATATTTATGTGTGTGTATGTATATATATATATTTATGTGTGTGTATGTATGTATATATATATATATTTATGTGTGTGTGTGTATGTATGTATATATATATATATATATATTAATATATGTATGTGTATATATATATATATTTATGTGTGTGTATATATATATATATATATATATATATATATTACATGTATGTGTCTGTATGTGTGTATATATATATATATATATATATATATATACACACCGAAAAGTAAAAGATTTTTGAGTCTGCATGATTTACTCTGTAGAAGTTGGAGACGGTTTGGAAAGAAGAGCCCTTTTTCTGTTTCCTGACTCCTGTGGATGACTCCTCTTCTTTGAAGAGCAGAGCCAGCAGCGGCATGGAGGATTTCTGGAAGAGTCCCACCACTGTCTCATTGAGAGGATCTTTGTTCTTCTCCAGCCAGCCAGCAATGTTGTATCCCACCTGTGAGAAGTGCACACACCCTAACTGTAATGTGTATATTTGTTCCAGGGGGGCTATATTACTAAACGATAATATGAAGTGCATTTATTTACATTCAAGCATGACTCACTGTGCCGGCATAGTGCACTAATTCAAAGTGGGCCTCTGGTCCTTTCTTCCCCCCTTTGGGTTTAAGGAAATTGGAGGACTTGCCCAGGTGGTTGTCATAGAGAGCTGTTTTGAATGTGACGTCCGTCGCCTTTGGGAACACACACTGCTCCTCCAGGATGGAGAAGATTCCCATGGGCTGGTGACAGACAAAAGGAATGTGCAAAGAAATGATAAGCATATGTGCAAAGTCCTGTTACAGAATTGGTGAGTGCTATACCTTCTCCAGCAGCTCGATGCAGGCCTGCAGGTCTAAGCCAAAGTCAATGAAGACCCAGTCAATACCCTCCTTTTTGTACTCCTCTTGCTCCAGCACGAACATGTGGTGGTTGAAGAACTGCTGTAGTTTCTCATTGGTGAAGTTGATGCACAGCTGCTCAAAACTGTTGAACTGGAGACAACATTTACATCATGACAGGTCTGTTCAAGAATCAAGTGAGCTTCAGCTTACCTCAAAGATCTCAAATCCAGCAATGTCCAGAACTCCTATGAAGTACTGGCGCTGCATCTTGGTGTCCAGAGTCTTATTGATGCGGGTCACCATCCACTTGAACATGCGGTCATAGATGGCTTTAGCCAGCGCACCGATGGAGTACACACACTGGTCCTGGTTTTGACCTGGTATAAGTGCAGCGAAGAAAGTCATGTGCATTTTTAAACTGGTTTGCTTAAAATTATTTTTAAGACACATTTTTACCAGGCTTCTACATGCATAATGAAACTATATGTTGAAGTTACATCAGTTCGATAACAGTTACAGTAAACAGTTGGATAAGTAGGCAAGCGCAGTCACTGACCACAAAACCTAAAATAACATCTATTAAATGAACAATATTAAATACAAAATAAATAAATTGCATTAAACAATATTAAATATGATATTTAATAATAATATAATATATTTAATATTTAACTATATTAAAAACGATATTAAATAAACAATATCACAATTAAATAAATTAAATTCAATGCATTTTCAAACTGGTTTTCTTAAAGTGATTTTTAAGATACATATTTTACATGGCTTCTATATGCATAAAAAACTATATGGTTAAGTTACTTCAGTTCAATAACAGTCAAAGTAAACAGATACAGTAAGTGTTGTCAAGTACAGTCACATACCACAAAACCTAAAATAAAATGAATTAAATTAGCAATAATAAATTGAAGAAAAAAATACAAAACAATAAATGTGGTCAACAACAGTTGAATGCAATTAAATTTAATTAACATCAAACAGTTTAATAAAATGAAATAAATTCGATTCATTTTAATAATGGTTTTCTTAAAATTATTTTTAAGTTGCATTTTTACAAGGCTCCCGTGTGTAAAATGAAACTACATGTTTAACTAAATTAGTTCCGTTAGATACAGTAAGTGAAGTCAAGGACAGTCACTGATGACAAGAACCAAAAATAAAATAAGTTAGAATAGAATAGACTTAAATTAAGTTGAGCACAAGTAAATACAATTACATTAAATTCAAGTAAATTAATAAAAAATAAATAAAATTACCATACATATCATTAAAAAAACATTTTATACAGCTAAATATAATTACGTTAAATCAAACATAATTGAATAAATACAGATACATGACATGCAATTAAAAAAAAATGAAACCAATCAACATCGAATACAATTTTAAAAATTCTATTAAATCAAACTATTGTTGAGGCATAATTCAAAATGACTGTTTCCCTAGTAGTTTTCAAAATTTAATTAGAATATATAAATATTTGTTATTACTCTTTAAAGTAATGTTGGACAATTGTATTGTGTTTATATGTTTGACTTTTTTTAGTAACATTAAATGTTGTGACCTGAAACAGATTGTTTGCACTTAAGTAAACTGACCTTGTATTGTAACTCATGCAAATTCAGTATTGCAGATGGAGCTGCCTATTTAATCATTCTGTACCTTTGGTCACAAACTCGTTGCCAACTTTGACCCGGGGGCGTGTTATGCCCTTTTGCAGCTCGCCAGAGTTGATGGCCATGAGGTGGGACACTTTGTCCGCCACTTGAGGAAGCGAGAAGAGGGAGATGTGAATGTATTGTATTAAATAAGTATACATGACTTTAATATAATAATAGAGTTTAATATACTGAAGGAAGTACCCTCGGTGGATTCCACATCAGCTTGTTCTTCTCTGAGCTTCTGCTTGAACTTCATGTTACCAAAGTGCATTATGCCTCCAGTCAGCTTATAGATGCTCATCTTCTCCTCAGGTGTGAAGCCCAGGACATCAAAAGCCGCCTGCCAACAGGCGACGCACATATATTGCAAAGCAGCATAACTCAATCAAATGTTAAAGCTAGGAGTCCCAATACTCACGTCAGTAATCTGCAGCTCCTCGCCATCGTCCATGTTGTCCACCACAGTCACTCCCTGGCATACCCACGCATATTGTTTGGGGTCTGCACTCAGCAGCAGAGCCTCTGAAAGACAGTGACCGGTTAAACACCGTCACACGAAACAGACTATAGTCTATCCAAGTCTTTAAAAAATTAGACACTATGAAGCCTGAGGCTTACCTGTGAGTTCTGGCTTCCTTGCAGACAAGAGCTGGTAGAAGATGTGATATCCTCTCTCTGCGGCCTGCTGGGAAATCACTCTGGATTTCTCCAACAGATCTGATGCACACAGTCATTCAAAAGAGTCCCAGTTTTGTCTTAATCCTCTTGAGTACCTTAAAGCTGTATATAAGCATGCAGTAAAACGCAGTGGCGGGCCGTGCGTTTCCCACCTAGGCCTTCATAGATGTCCGACTTCAATGATTACCTCTCAAAATACCATAATTTATGTCACCACATGACCATTGCTTGAGAAATACTATACAAAAATACATTTATGCACTACAACGCATTGAATCATCTCAACAGTGTACAAAACGGGCTATTTTGTGGCGCATTTAAAATCCAATAAACCCGCATCCGCAATTAAAAGATATCTTATGTGGTACTGTCAAAATGTAAATTTTGAGAACAATTCAACGTGAAAAAATAAAGAAATAAAATATTTGAACTCACAATTTGTAGAACCCATTCAACGCAGTATGAGCCAGTGGCTGATTCGAGTGGAAGTGGCGGGCATTTCCCCATTTCATCGCCGGGACAGATGTAATTTCTTTAAATTTCCTTCTTGAAAATGGCCTTGCAAATATATATATCTGCCACTTAATCAATGTTTTGTTCTCCTTCTTTGTGGCTTAAAAAAATTGTATTGGTGATTTCTCTGCTAGCCCGGTATGGCTACGGTGCTACACTTCCTGTTTCAGTAAAATTGCAACTTGTGGTTTGATACTCACTTTGGAGTAACAAGTGAGTATCTAATCACAGTCTCGTTAACATCAGGCTACCTACATAAGTTACTGTCAAAAACTTGTGTTCTGATTGGCTATTGCAACTGTTTATCAACCGTATGTGTTCTGTTCGTTTGCATAAAGTTAATCCGCTAACGGTCCCAGGTGTGGTTCTGCTGATCTGCATAGCACCGCTGCGGCTCAAACTACACTTAAATATTTCACAATAAAACCAACGTGTAAATGTCATGTTCAACGTCAAGGCCTACTAGAAGGCCTTACTGACAACAACTCGTGACCTGATTGGCTGTCGCAATTATTTATCAACTGTATGTGCCCATTCACTTACTGTGCACAGACGCCCGGGCAGATTTCGTACAGCATGGCAACATAAGCTAGCTAAATTCTGATTGGATAAAAATTCTAACCTAAAAACCACAGCACCGGAAGGAGCATAATATGACATGCAGAGAATATGAATACTTTTAGATATTTAGGGAAAGTAAATAAAAAAAATACTTTTATCTTTGATTATGATCACAATTTCTGGTTATGTTAGGCCAGCAGAGAATGCCTTGCTGGCCCTGATGGCACACCACTGCTAAAACCAAAGTCCTGAAACGCACTCACATGTCTCAATGTCGGCACCAGCCAGCTTAGTTGTTGGGCCAAAGTGGATGCGGATGAACTTTCCCTGTAAAAAAAAACAAGGATGTACATAATCATCACTTAAAATTGCTTACTTTAGACATATTTGAATCAATATCACATATTGAGAATTGTCTGATTACATACAAAGCGTGAGGAGTTGTTGTTTCTGATGGTCTTGGCGTTACCAAACGCCTCCAGCACAGGGTTAGCCTGAATGATCTGGTCCTCCAGAGAGCCCTGCGAAGAGAGCGGACTGTGAGGAGTTTGAATTTTGTTCTTTATTTTCATGTCCTGGTGTTGTTTCTGCTGGTTTATGCTGTCCAGGTAAATAATGAAATGATTTGACCTGGGGTCACGCCAGCAGCCAAATAGCACCACCGTGACAAAGACATTACCTTTGTGTCTCTTCAACCAGCACACTTTCGGTTGCATTGTGGATTACAGTCAGAATCAGTTGAAAAGAAGGACAAACATAACTGAAGCCCAACCAAGTTTTAATCATACTTAAGCTTTTCTAAACCCATATTTGTTCTTACTATGTGATGCTTATCTTAAGTCTTATGTCTCAAAGTCAAGGATCGCGGGCCAGATCCGACTCACGAATGAATTAGCTATGGCCCCCAGGATGATATTTGATTAGTATTACAACCGGCCTGCAGGCCACAGCCGCCTGCTGCTGTTTTACATGCACCAATACTCCATCAGTGTTGGTGCTAGGAATTTTCAAAATAGGGTCCCATGGACCCCATCAAGTCATAAAAATGGGGTCCCACTGTAAATTTTTGGGGTCCCACTTTTTTGTAATTGTTTTGAAAACAAATGATAAATGTGTGCATTATCCTGTTATACTTCATATTCTATATTGTGTTTTGGAAAAAGGTTGTCATAAACGTTAATTAATTCATTAAAAAAAAATGCAAACGAAAACAACTTTTTATGCATATGTAAATGTATTCAGTTATAAATATTTATTCACTTTTTTCTTTCCTTCATGGATCTAAACTTTACTGCTGCCGGTATTTTTTTCTATTTTTTATTGTAATATTTTCAAAATGTGTTTGTTCTATTTTTGGCCAAAGTAGGACCAAGAAAACCATCTGAAGTTGTCTTTATTTTGTAGTTTTAATGCCATGATTTTAACAGTCCGCCCCGCGTGTGCACAGATTTTCTGACAATAAAATTGCATTTGTGTCAAAATATTGCAATCTATGCACTGTGCACGCAAGTAATTTACTGTGAATAACCATTGTATAATCAAAAGCGTGAATATTAATAATAATGAAAAATAATTCGATAGCAGTAAAGTAAATGAATTTATCCAACAGTAATTTAATAAAATACAAATTATTTTATTGTTAAATACACACTGTGAAAACTGTTTTAATTCAAAATATACTGATCAACAGAAAATGTTAAAATTATATTTTGATTCATCCATATATATATATATATATATATATATATTAATTTCAAAGTATATACAATGAAACATAATATATATACATATACATTAAAATATGTATATATATAAGTTTTTATGTATACATATATGTATATATATATATATAAAAAATATATGTACATTTAAACGTGAATGAATCAAAATAAAATATAACTTAAGTTTTTGTTTATATTTTAATGTATATGTATACACTCACATTAAAATATGAATATGCATATTAAAATTTGAATGAATCAAAATATAATATAACTTTTAACATTTTCTGTTCTTAAGTATACTTTAAACAATGTATATACATACAGTGAACTCTCATGTATTGCTGTTAATTTGTTCCGGACCTAACCGTAGTGAAGGAATGTTCGGAAATGTAGTAATTATTGAACTATATACCAAATATTTTCATAGCTTAAGCATAAAAAAATCCGAAATACGCTTTTTAACATTATGAGAGCCCTTCAGACATGAAATAACACCCACATATATAGTCACCTTTACACTCTTTATATCCGTTTGTTGCAATATAGTAATAAATGCCTGAGACTTAGGTAATCAGTGGCCACCATCCTGAACAGAACTCTCTGAGTGGTTTGGTTTCATCTAATGGCCCATAGTAATGATCATTTTAGTTAATTCTTCCACTTTCATGCTTGAAAATGCTTAACTCAGCCCCAAAAAATGTATGATAGAGTGAAAGCTGCAAACAGTCTAATATTTTAGCACAAAAAAAACCCCAATCTCTATAAAAAGCAGAAAACCAATAGACTTTGACCATTTAGGGATACTGAAAACATTTTGCAAACGTCCTTTTCATATTTCTGTGCCAGCTTAATCGCAGTAGCCAGTTGCATGTTAAGTTATAGGAGCACTGCCAGTGTGATTCACCACAGTGAAATTAGAAGTTTAAGCCAAAAACTTTAAAAAACTGGTCAAACTATTCTAGTAAAATACCTCAGCTCCTCATCGAGCATTATAGTGAATCAGTGTAGTGTGAAGGAGCCATGCAGACACTTCCTGTCACCACCCACAAAGCATTGTGACTTTAAATGATGTCCCTGTGTTCTGTTGTGGCCAAAAGGGGAAAAAAAAACTTGCTTTGGAGTCAGACGCTTTGCTTCCTGACGCTCCAACATTGGCAAAATACTGGATAACCTTCTTGGTGTTCTCGGTCTTGCCGGCACCAGATTCTCCACTGCAAAGGAAATATTTAAAGGTGGTCATAAGTAGCGAGGGATGCAGGTGATGCTGCAAGTGCTTTTAACTAGAGGATGAAAGGGCGTTCTTACGTGATCAGCATAGACTGGTTCTCATGCTCTGGAGGGCAGAAGAGCAGACAAGCGCAGACACTGTGAGTATTTAGACTGCGAATGTCTCAGTGAGCCCATCAGAGGTTTGTTTGTGTCCTCTGTCGGCAGTGTGAACAACACAAACAGCTGCCAGTTCTCCCTCGATGTCACATAATGGCTTCCAAGTATTTTGGCTGCTCCCGTAACAAATCATTACATGACACGCTGATTACACACATCCAAAGACCACCCCACCTTCTCCCCAGTCCCTCGATCCACACACAGCCATGCAATGACATTCCTGCAACTCATCCAGAAGGAGTTATTCAGAATCATAGGATTCTTTTGGGCTTGCTGCCAGCAGATGGCGCCGTGTTGAAAAAAGTCGAGCGCGTGTTTGATGAACTTGACACATATAAAGGGCTTGGTTCTTGAGACATGTCCTTGGGGGGCTTACTGTTCCTGTCAACTCTCCCTGTCCATTAGCTGTTGTGTACTGTAGGGCACCAAGTTGACATTAAACATTATTTAGCATCACTTGCTGATGAAAACCAGAGGTTGACCTATGGCCTATTAATTGCAAAGTATTTAAGGGTGCGATTATATTTTCCAAATAGCAAAATGATAACTGGGTATATTCTTGTGATCAGGTAAGGATGAAACTACTCTATGTATTTGTATATATTCTGTATAAATACATCCACAGGCTATAGAGCGTTTTCTATTTGAGCTCCAGTACTCTGGAATGCCCTCCCGGTAACAGTTAGTGATGCTACCTCAGCAGACGCATTTAAGTCCCATCTTAAAATTAATTTTTATACGCTAGCCTTTAGATAGACCCCCCTTTTAGAACAGTTGATCTGCCGTCTCTTTTCTGCTCTTCCCCCCTCTCCTGCATTGAGAGGTTATTAGGTGACCGCAGATGACGCGCGAGCTGTAAAAAGTCGGTACCCGGGGTGGACCAAACATCGTGCATCAGTTGGGGACGTTTCTGCGCTGCTGACCTGTCTCCACTCAAGATGATCCCCTGCTGGCCCCACTATGGTCTGGACTCTCACACTATTAACTAGATCCACTCAACGTCCATTGCACCTTTTGCCCGAGGGTGGGAAACCAGATCTGCGGTCCCCTCCAAGGTTTCTCATTATATCCCATTGGGGTGAATTTTTTCTTGCCCTGATGTGGGACCTGAGCCAAGGATGTCGTTGTGGCTTGTGCAGCCCTTTGAGACACTTGTGATTAAGGGCTATATAAATAAACTCTGATTGATTGATTGATTGATAAATATCAAATAATCAATCAATCAATGATTATTATTATAGCCCTAAATCACTAGTGTCTCAAAGGGCTACACAAACCAAACTCTGATTGATTGATTGATAAATATCAAACAATCAATCAATCAATGATTATTATTATAGCCCTAAATCACTAGTGTGTCAAAGGGCTACACAAACCACAACACAAACCACTACGACATCCTCGGTAGGGCCCACATAAGGGCAAGGAAAACTCACACCCAGTGGGACGTCAGTGACAATGATGACTATGAGAAACCTTGGAGAGGACTGCATATGTGGGCAATCCCCCCCCCCCTCCCCCTCTAGGGGACCGAAAGCAATGGATGTCGAGCGGGTCTAACATGATACTGTGAAAGTTCGATCCATAGTGGATCCAACACAACCGCGAGAGTCCAGTCCAAAGCGGATCCAACACAGCAGCGATAGTCCCGTCCACAGTGGAGCCAACAGGAAACCATCTCAAGCGGAGGCGGATCAGCAGCGCAGGGATGTCCCCAGCCGACATACAGGCGAGCGGTCCATCCTGGGTCCCGACTCTGGACGAGCGGTCCATCCTGGGTCCCGACTCTGGACAGCCAGTACTTCATCCATGGCCGTCGGACCGGACCCTCTCCACAAGGGAGAGTGGGACAGAGGAGAAAAAGAAAAGAAACAGCAGATCACCTGGTCTAAAAAGGGGGTCTATTTAAAGGCTAGAATATACAAATGAGTTTTAAGGTGAGACTTAAATGCTTCTACTGAGGTGGCATCTCATCTCATGTCATATCATGTGATTGTGCATTGCATTTTCTAAATAATTATGAATAAGATACAGTGTGGTACCTCAGGCCCCAGCTTAAGAGTGTTTTGAGATGAGAGCTGATCCTCCGGTTAATTGTTACGCTTTAAGTTGTAAGGAAAAATTTGAGTTACAAGCATCCTTGCCATTAGTTGGCATAGCGAATAGTCATTGTGAACCTCTTAAAACATTTGGTCTTACTTGCTAGCAGTAGTCATAGTTAGGGATCGACATGTAGTAGCTTTGTTTTTCTAAGCATGGGAAGGAAGAAAAAGACGGTGAAGGACAGTGCTGAAAAGAAAAAGTGGATGCACAATAATCATTGAATTAAAGATATAAATAATAAAAAACATGCCTGAGTGTGTTGCCAACTAGGTGACAAAATTTTGAGCATAGCATTGCTCGTCTACGCCATACTAAAGTACAATGAGTTGTTAACGTCAGCCAATATTGTTGAAAGAATATCTAAATAGCAAATATTTATCTATGAAAATATGGAAAAGCTGCTGATGATTTGTTTGGCAGAGAAGCCGTAGAATTCCACTCTCCAAGAAATATGCTGTACATTATTATTAGATGACCTCATAAAAGTACTGTAGTACATTCTACTGTCTTAATTTAATGTAATATTTATTATCTAAAAGTTGGGTTTTTATTTTTCAAAGGCATTTTACATGTTAAATTTGTGCTGTTTGGGGGTGATAACAACTGATTTCAATTGGAAGATTTTGAGTTAAAAGCTCTGTCAGAGAACCAATCAAACTTGTAAGTTGAGGTATTGCAGTAATTCTGTATAATGAATCTAAGTGTGGCAGCAGGACAACATTCACTTTTGGTTCTTCCAGCTCCTTTTCAAACCCATTATTCTATCTATCCATTTTTGGGGTCGCGGAGGGTGCTGGAGCCTATCTCAGCTGCATTCGGGCGGAAGGCGGGGAAAACCCTGGACAAGTAGCCACCTCATCGCAGGGCCAACACACATTATCTTGATGGAGATTATTTTGATACTCTTTTTGAGTTTGAAAGTCCCGTCCATGTCCCTGGAAAGACGCTTTGGCTAGTGACCGCCATGTTTTTCGACCAACCTTGCTCTAATTATACATATGCATGCTTGTCCGTCCCCCTTGAAGTTGTGTGCCAAATTTGGTGGTGAATCAGCTAAACACCCTAAAGTTACAGGGAGTGTTTTTCAGAGGGCATTGAACTGTGTGAGAAATTTCGAGTTGATCCGACATACGGGGTCTAACTTTTGTGTTTTATAATGGCGCCACCATGTGGTGTATTTATCAGAAAAATAATACCACAGGCAACAAAGTAGTTTTTTTTTGTTAACCAATTTTAGAAGCGGAACACATTTTGAGTTCTTTATATAATAGTCAACAGTGTGTCAATTCTTACAAGCCATGGATCATTAACACTCTAGTGGCTTGTGTAGCAGAATCAATTAAAGCAGTGTTTCTTCCTCATAGAGCCAAGGGTCCATTGATGGGCCACGAGTGCCTGCGGGCCGCCAAAAAATATCTGTTTCTCAGCTGTGATTTGTTTGTATGGGCCACAACGGTAGTCACTTGTAACATACATTTCCACCACTTGTGGCAGTAATGATAATATCAAACAAAGAGAAGAAGTCTAGAGCTAAAGTCATGGAGAAGCGCAAAAATGATGACTACTTGTACTTTAATTCAGCTGTGGTTAGAAGTAACCGCCCTGAGATCGGTAGATTGTGAGTTCAAACACCGGCCGAGTCATATCAAAGACTATAAAAAATGGGACCCATTACCTCCCTTTGATTGATTGATTGATTGATTGAAACTTTTATTAGTAGATTGCACAGTACAGTACATATTCCGTACAATTAACCACTAAATGGTAACACCCGTATACGTTTTTCAACTTGTTTAAGTCGGGGTCCACGTAAATCAATCCATTCCTGCTTGACACTCAGCATCAAGGGTTGGAATTGGGGGTTGAATCACCAAAAATAATTCCCGGGTGCGACCACTGCTGCTGCTCACTGCTCCCCTCACCTCCCAGGGGGTGATCAAGGGTGATGGGTCAAATGCAGAGAATAATTTTGCCACACCTAGTGTGTGTGTCTGACAATCATTGGTACTTTAACTTTAATTATAGTGAGAGTTTAGTTAAGAAACATATTCATTATTCACTTTATTTCAGCACAACCTAAATGTACGTCAATTATTTTTTGTGAGTTATTTGTGTCACTTCTTCTGCAATATATTTAGTTAGAACAATTTTTTCTAATCAGTCTGACCTAATTTTAAGGTTTATGTGTTACATAAATAATAATATTTGTGAATAATACAGTTTCATATCATCTGAAAAGGTTGTAAACTGTGAATAGGTTAGATATACTTATTAAATATGACTAAACTCAAGAGTAAGATTACTAGTGTTAATATTTGAGTAGGTCAAAAAAGGTTAAGAACCTCTGTATTGAAATAAGTTAGGATAGACTCCAGCCACTCGCCAATATGAAATGCTGACGCGTATACAGACACAAATTCTGCCTAGCAACAAGCGCTAACAGACAAATCAATGGATTCTGTCCCTCCCACATCTTTTTCCTCACCCAGCATCATGTCATGATAGGCATTGTCGGAGATGGAGAAAAGGTGAGGAGGAACTTCATTGCGTTTCTTCCCCTTGTACATCTGGGCCACTTTAGCGCCATAGATGGGTAGCCATTTATACGGGTTGATGGTGACACAGAAGAGGCCCGAGTAGGTCTGAAAAGAGGCGGGGTAGCATTAAAATGACATTTTCACATAAATAATGCAGAAGTCAGCACAAATGTGGACTCAGTGTTGCACAATTCATGGGGAACATTCAGCATTAAAGTTGTGTCATATTGCATGTGGTATTGTCTGCTTCTGCTATTGTGGCTTACATAGATCCTCATGTCCACGTAGCGGCTGCGCAGGTTTTCCATGACGCTGGCCTCGTTGAGGAAAGTGAGGTTGGACATATCGCTGGCTTGGAAGAATTTGGGAGGATTCATCTGCTGAATTTCATCCTTCTTTCTTGTCACCGTCTGAAACGAGGCAGAAAAAACAAAACACATTCGTCACATTTGCTTTTTAAAAGCAAATGTTAAAGATACCCTAATATGCAATATTGATGATGTAATAACAGCAGTATGTGAAAGCACCAAACAATATGGGTTTTCATTACGTCATGAAGGAACCAGTTGGACAAGGCTTGGAGTTGGTCTATTTTGGGCAGGAGACGTCAGACCAGTAGCATCGTAAAGTTTTCAGATATCAAAACATATTTGAAGAATAAAATAGTTGTTATTCTTATTTTCTTAAGAAAAGACCAAAAGGAGGGTGCTTGAGCATCACTCGAGGTCAATCTGCATACGTCCACCACTTTATAAGCTTTGTAAAGGCAAAAAGCTTTGTAAAAATGCAGGCTTTGCTACACATCCTAAAATAAAGCCTTCAGGTCTGCCAACAATGCATTGGCCAGCTCAAAGCATAAGTTTGATCATTTTGTTCTTCCTATGCAAACAGGCTAACCTAGCATGATGTTGCTGTTTTAGTCTATAGCAGGGGTGTCAAACTCAAATACAGAGTGGGCCAAAATTTAAAACTGAACAAAGCCGCGGGCCAAGGCTCAACAAATTAACCTTTTAATAGCGACCCAAACAAGTTTTGCAATGAATATTGAACAAGCAAGGCTTAAATAGGGCAGCACGGTGATACAGGGGTTAGTGCATCTGCCTCACAATACGAAGGTCCTGAGTAATCCTGGGTTCAATCCCGGGCTTGGGATCTTTCTGTTTGGAGTTTGCATTTTCTCCCCGGGGTTATTTGGGCTTCCTCCCATGGAACAGGCAGAGCTTATATAACGTAATAGTGCAACATCAACTTTTAAAAAACATCAGTGGTATATTAAATAAAATCTAATTTAAAAAATTAATGCCTCTTTTCTATTTGCAGCCTTCTGAGGTAAATATCAACATTAACTTTTTCCACAGGCTAATAAATTCCATCCATCCATCCATCCATTTTCTACCGCTTATTCCCTTTCGGGGTCGCGGGGGGCGCTGGCGCCTATCTCAGCTACAATCGGGCGGAAGGCGGGGTACACCCTGGACAAGTCGCCACCTCATCGCAGGGCCAACACAGATAGACAGACAACATTCACACTCACATTCACACATTAGGGCCAATTTAGTGTTGCCAATCAACCTATCCCCAGGTGCATGTCTTTGGAAGTGGGAGGAAGCCGGAGTACCCGGAGGGAACCCACGCATTCACGGGGAGAACATGCAAACTCCACACAGAAAGATCCCGAGCCTGGATTTGAACCCAGGACTGCAGGACCTTTGTATTGTGAGGCAGACGCACTAACCCCTCTTCCACCGTGAAGCCATATAAAAATCAGTTGGGCGGGGTTCTGGTAGTAGCGGGGGGTGTATATTGTAGCTTTCCGGAAGAGTTAGTGCTGCAAGGGATTCTGGGTATTTGTTCTGTTGTGTTACGGTGTGGGTGTTCTCCCGAAATGTGTTTTGCCATTCTTGTTTGGTGTGGGTTCACAGTGTGGCGCATATTTGTAACAATATTAAAGTTTTTTATACAGCCACCCTCAGTGTGACCTGTATGGCTGTTGACCAAGTATGTGTTTGTGAAAGATACATATATTATGTGACTAGGCCAGCACGCTGTTTATATGGAGGAAAAGAGGACGTGACGACATGTTGTAGAGGACGCTAAAGGCAGTGCCTTTAAGGCACGCTCCCAATATTGTTTTCCGGGTGGAAATCCAGAGAATGGTTGCTCAGGGAGATTTTCAGGAAGGGCACTAAATTTCGGGAGTCTCCTGGGAAAATCGGGAGGGTTGGCAAGTATGAGTATTAGCGGTGAATGTGGTGTTACCGGCGGGCCAGCTCTAATGTTAATTTGATATTGCGTCAAGGGCCAAATGAAATTAAACAGCGGGCCAAATTTGGCCCGCGGGCCAGAGTTTGACACCCGTGGTCTATAGGGTTGAAGTTGCCTGGAGGTGTTCTTTTAGTGCGGTTTGAAGGAGGATAGAGATGCACTTTCTTTAACACCTGTTTGGAGTGCATTCCATATTGATGTGGCATAGAAGGAGAATGAGTTAAGATCTTTGTTAGATCGAAATCTGGGTTTAACGTGGTTTGTGTCCTCTCGCTCCACTCCTTAATCTTATGTTCTTGTATGTTATTTATGGCATCTACTATATTGGACAATGCTGTGTTACAGTGTATACATAAAAAGTGGGAGTAGCCACACACGCTTTATTAGACAGACATGGGCAAACATAGCTCATTAGCATTAGAAGTACAATATACAGACCAATAATCCCCAATCTACGGCCCGCGGCCAGTGTCTAAAATCAGCTTTGTGTCACGTTTGTCCAACAAAAAACATACTTAAACAAAAAATATATTTTCCCCCATCTTTTTCCATTTGCAATCGTTTTTTAAAAATGCTCCAGGGAACCACTATGGGGCGGCACTAAAGAGCCGCATACGGCTCGAGAGCCGCGGGTGGCTGACCCCCGTTCTAGGCCATATCACGCATCCCTAATTAGCATTAAAGCTACAACTATGGTATGTTCCCAGTAGGGCTTACATTAAAACTGTCAAAATTAATTTTATAGTGGGACCTCTGTAATTGACTTAAAATACCTTTATTGTGAAATATTTAAGTGTAGTTTTGACTCTTACTGTATTTTTGGCTGTCTTGACGGTGACTTTGTCCCCATCTTCGGACTGAATCTCCCCAGCGATGAAAGCCTCCTTCTCATCTTTAACCCAGCAGGAGCGCTTGGTGTCATACGGCTTATTCGTGGCGTCCATGCGCTCCTTCTCTGAGGGAGTCAAAAAGGGCATGGGGTCCACGTCGTCCCCGCACTCCCCTTTGTATGCACCTGGCATGGCTGCTGTTGACCGGCTCGCTCACCTTTTGACTGTGGCTGGAAGGAAGACAGAGGAAAGCATTTCACGGTTATCAGAAGTTGGACTTTCTAAAATAAATGTCGAACTCAGGCACATACTCACCAAAGAAAGAGGCGGCTTAGGAGACCTTAGGCCGTTGTTGGGGTCAAGCTACTATATACAGGGGTCTGCCCAGCCCGATATGGTCACAACTCTAAAACCAGTCATCACCCAGTGGTGCCATTCTTCTGATCGGCTGTTCCTACCACTGACAGCGCGGGATCTGGGAATTCTTCGTCTGCCTCGGCCCATTTAGGGCTTCCCTTGGAAGGCCATCACTCACCTAATACTCATCTTGTCCCACCACTCAAATAGCATCTATTCTCCTCTCAGCCACAAGGTACATTCATTACACCAGTGGTTCTCAACCTTTTTTCAGTGATGTACACCCTGTGAACATTTTTTTAATTCAAGTACCCCCTAATCAGAGCAAAGCATTTTTGGTTGAAAAAAAGAGATAAAGAAGTAAAATACAGCACTATGTCATCAGTTTCTGATTTATTAAATTGTATAACAGTGCAAAATATTGCTCATTTGTAGTGGACTTTCTTGAACTATTTGGAAAAAAAGATATAAAAATAACTAAAAGCTTGTAGAAAAACAAACAAGTGATTCAATTATAAATAAGGATTTCTACACATAGAAGTAACCATCAACTTAAAGTGCCCTCTTTGGGGATAGCAATAGATCCATCTGGATTCATGAACTTAATTCTAAACATTTCTTCACAAAAAAATAAAATCTTTAACATCAATATTTATGGATAATGTCCACAAAAAATCAAACTGTCAACACTGAATATTGCATTGTTGCATTTCTTTTCACAGTTTATGAACTTACATTCACATTTTGTTGAAGTATTATTCAATAAATATATTCATAAAGGATTTTTGAATTGTTGCTCTTTTTAGAATATTTCACGTACCCCTTGGCATACCTTCAAGTACCCCCAGGGGTGCACGTACCCCCATTTGAGAACCACTGCATTACACTACAGCCATTCTAAACAGGTCAATTATTATTTAGCATAAATAGTGCTGTATATCCTTTTGAAAACCAGCATCCTCTGCAGTGGACATTTGTTTTTGTTCTCTCTTTTAATCAGAGTTTTTGATTGATTGATTGAATCTTTTATTAGTAGATTGTACAGTACAGTACACCTACTTTGTTTGAGACAAGAGCTATGTTGATGAATGGTGGGTTATAGTTTAAAGTCATATCCAACAATTGCGACATTGACTTTTTACTGTCAACTGAGTTTTGTTTTTTAATGATTTCTGCTGGTTTTTTTTGGTTGATTGAGACTTTTATTAGTAGATTGCACTTTACAGTACATATTCCGTACAATTGACCACTAAATGGTAACACCCGAATAGGTTTTTCAACTTGTTTAGGTCAGGGTCCATGTAAAACAACTCCGTTACATTTCAGAGCCCTCTTGAGACACTGCAGCTCCGAGGAGGATACACAATGAAACAGTTATATATTCTAGGGATGTAACGATTACCGCTACAATAGTACGATGGTACGAGTCATACCAAAGACTATAAAAATAGGACCCACTACCTCCCTGCTTGGCACTCAGCATCAAGGGTTGGGATTAGGGGTTAAATCATCAAAAATTATTCCCGGGTGCGGCCACCGCTGCTGCTCACTGCTCCCCTCACCTCACAGGGGGTGAACAAGGGGATGGGTCAAATGCAGAGAACAAATTTCACCACACCTAGTGTGTGTGTGACAGTCATTGGTACTTTAACTTTAACTTAATAATAATAATACAAGTCCCGACGGTAAGTGTACTGTTTCAAATTATAATTATCGTAAAACCGTTATTGTTTACCACATTTTGAAAAACTAATGATGAGACTGCTCATTTCCTGGAGCAGCAGCTAGTACGCTTATTGCAAGCTATCTTAAATGCTAACATGAAGACGTCTTTCTCTCCCTCGGACAAATATCATCCAACAGCCATTTTTAAAAAAGCGGCCGAAATGAGTTTCATTCGCCGGGTGGCGGGGCTCTCCCTTAGAGATACGGTGAGAAGCGCTGCCATCCGGGGGCAGCTCAAAGTAAAGCCGCTGCTCCTGCACATCGAGAGGAGCCAAATAAGGTGGTTCGGGCATCTGGTCAGGATGCAACCCGAACGCCTCCCTAGGGAGGGGTTTCGGGCACGTCCAACCAGTAGGAGGTCACGGGGAAGATCCAGTACACGTTGGGAAGACTATGTCTCCCGGCTGGCCTGGGAACGCCTCTGGATCCCCCGGGAAGAGCTAGATAAAGTGGCTGGGGAGAGGAAAGCTTAGGCTTAGGCTGCTGCCCCCGGGACCCGACCTTGGGTAAGTGGAAGAAGATGGATGGATGGATGGAATTATTGTTAAACCGTGATTGATTGCTGCATTTCGAAAATGCAAACGGTGACACTTGCTCCTTTGCTGGAAAAAACAGAAAGCACGCCAAATGGCAGCTAGCCTGAATGTTAACATGAATACAAGACAAATTACCGACTTTCCTCATTACAAACATCACCCGAAAAGCATGTTGAATTTAAATTATCTTGAAACCGTGATAGATTACCACACTCACAGTGATATTGCTAATTGTCTGGTGTAGCAGCTAGCACGCTAATCACTAGCTAGCTTGAATACCAACATGGATACATGACATAATAACAACTTACCCTTTTACAAACTTCACCCAACAACCGCGTCAAATTTTAATTATGTAAATCAATGATTAATTATCGCACTTTGAAAAACTGACAGTGACACTGCTTATTTCTTGGAGAAGCGGTAACTTTGAATTAGCTTAAATGCTAACAGAAATTTAAGACACATTACAATCTTTCCCCATTCCAAACATCACCAAATGTGTGAATTATCATCCGTGATGGATTACCGCACTTTGGAGAACTCACGTTTATACACACTTTTCCTGGCGAAGAGCAAACAGGCTGATTGCCAGCTAGCTTAACTGCCAACTTGAATACAGGACGTCTTTCCCCCAGACAAATATCACCCAACAACCTTTACAAAATGTAACTATCGTTAAACCGTGATTGATGGCTGCATTTCGAAAAGCAAACGGAGATACTGCTCCTCTCCTGGAGAAACAGCGAGAACGCAAAATCAATCAATCAATCAATGTTTATTTATATAGCCCTAAATCACAAGTGATCCTCGGTAGAGCCCACATAAATGCCAGCTCGCCCAGGTGCTAATATAAATACAAGACACAATAATGATGTTCCTCATTACAAACATCTCCTAAAAACCTTGATTACCTTGAATTATCATAAAACCTTGATCAGATTACCGCACTCAAAGTGATACTGGTCATTTCCTGGCGTAACAGCTAACACGCTAATCACTCGCTAACTAGAATGCCAACATGTATACGAGACACATTACCGAATTTCCCTATTGCAAACATCACCCGATAATCGTGTTGAATTTTAATTATCGTAAAACCGCAATTGATTACCGCACTTCGGAAAATTCAGTGAAACTTGTAATTTCTTGGAGAAGCAGCTAGCGTGCCAATTGCTAAATAGCTTAACTACTAACATACATTTACGACAAATTACCATCGTTCCCTATTACAAACATCACCCAAAAACTATTTCAAGGCTGAATTACTGTAAAACCGTGAAGGATTACCGCACTTTAGCTTGAATACCAACATGACTACGAGACACATTACGACTTTACTAATTGCAAACAACACCCAATAATTGCGTTGAATTTTAATTATCGTAAAACCGTAACGGATTACTGCAGTTCTAAAAATTCAGTGATACTGGTCATTTCTTGGAGAAGCAGCTAATTGCCAGATGGCTTAACTACTAACATAAATTTAAGACAATTTACCATCTTTCCCTATTACAAACATCCCCCAACAACCATTTCAAGTTTGAATTATCGTAAAACCGTGATGGATTACCGCACTTTGAAGAACTCATTTGAGCCTCTCGTTTCCTGGCGAAGAGCAAACAGGCTAATTGCTTGCTAGCTTAAATGCCAACATGAATACAAGACATATTAACGTCTTCACCCATTACAAACATCAACTAACAACAATTTTGAAATTAAAGGTATCGTAAACCTGTGATTGATTACCACACTTTAAAAAACTCTCACGGTGAAACTGCTCATTTCCGAGTAAACCACATGAATACAAGATACATTAATGTATTTCCCCATAAGAAACATGTTTCAACTGTTTCAAGTTGTAATTCTCGTAAAACCGTGATGGATTGTCACACTTTGAAAAATTTACAGTAAAACTGCTCATTTCCTGATCATGAGTGTCATGTGCTATTTCTAAATGCAAACGTGAATACAAGACACATTAATATTCATTACAAAAATCACCTGTATTGTATTCATCAGTCAGAATATCTCTAAAACATTAACAAATTAAACCAAAAGAAAACATTCAAATACAAGTCATATGTCTTTAAGTAAGGATGTAAATAAATGTAAGTTTATTTATAGAGCACAATTGATACGCAAGACAATCCTAAGTGATTTATTTACAGATGATTAAAATTTACAGGAATAAAATCATGAAAAAAAACCAAAATCATCATAAAACAATATATCAAGATCTCAGGGTGTCTATTTTATTCGTCACATACGGAGTACACCACAGTGAAATGCTTTTTTCCGTGCGCTTCAGATATTGCGTACAGTGGGATCCAAACACGAGTTGCAGAATCTAATGCACTAAATCCCAATAATACAAACATTTGTATAGGTCTGATGTACATTAATTACAAGAAAATAAGTTGCACAATAAGTTACAGTAGTTATGGTAGAGGTATCAGTACAAGTAGAAGTAGAGTAGTCAAATACAGTACCAGTGCAAGATCAAATAGTAACAGTATATACAGTATAGGAAGCAACAAATACTAAGGTGTCTACAGTTCTTTGGCTTTTGAGTAGTGACAGTAATATGAACAAAAGTAATGGAACAGTATGGCATTTTTTATACACTTGTTTTTACATTATTTACAGTAAAGGAAGCAACAAATATTAAGGTGTTGTGATAGTCTCTCGCTGTGGTGCGGGTTCCCAGGACCATCAAGGAAGGACATCTCGCTTGAGCAGGTTTGACTCGCTTAATTTTTCAATATAGCTTTGTCTTCAGGTCAGGTCGCTTTTCAGCTCCTCCTCTCCACTGCTCGCTCACGGTCCGCTTTTCAGCCGCCAACGTCGTTGTCTGCTCTTTGTTGTTTTCGCTCGTCGGTCGCTGCCGCGGGCGCTTCTCCTCCTTCTGCCCCGTTCTCTCCTCCTTCTCCCTTTTTTATACAGCGTGAGGAGAAATGTTAATTGTGTACCGGTGCGCAATCCACGCACCTGCACTTGACTGCGGCGTCGCTCCCGGCACGCCCCGCCTCTCCGCTCGGCCGCATTCTCCACTTCCTCGCCGCCATCTTGGGCCGGGCTCCAGCATGCTCTACCCCGCTGCTCGTTCGCCGGCTCCGCCTCTCCACAGGTGTCTACAGTTCTTTGGCACTTGAGTAGTGACAGTAGTATGAACAAAGATTATGGAGCAGTATGACTTCTTTATACTCTTGTTTTTACATTATTTACAGTCATTGAACAAACAGTATTGTAGTCCGGTAATTACAGTGGTAAGTAAAGTGATTCTTGTGCGTGTGGTTTTGTGCACTTGTGGTAAAGTGTTAATCAGCGATGCATTTGAGCAGTCCGATGGCTTGGGAATAGAAGCTCCTCCTGTTTCTTCTGCCACTGAAAGTAGATTGTGTGTGTGTGTATTGTTTATTCTTTTATTTACTTTAATAGCTTTAATTTAAGTTGTAAAAATATTTCAGTGTGTGCATTGGCACTTTTGGAGCACATTCCACAATATAACGATAACGGTGATAGTTTGGTCACAATTCATATTGTTGCACCTCTAAAAGAAATATATATGCATATATATACAAATAATGCCAAATAAATGTAATAATGTCCAGTCATCTTTTAGATAAAGATTGAATCAAGAGTTAAGATTTTTATTTTTATTTTTACCTATCACACATGAAATCTACCCCAAAAACGTTACTCAGTACAAAACATTTGCTCACACAACCTAACATCCATAAAGTATTTTTTAAATCCTGTACTAAAGCGTTATTTGCTAAAGAAACATGCCCATTCATCATTGTATTTATTTTTATCCATTCCTTCCTCATTTCTGTTATCCCTCATTACTTTGGCGCTTGCTATTTTTATTTCTTAAGGGCCAACATTTTGAAATTTTCCCTAATGGTTTAGGAGTGCGCATCCCCCGAGGAACAATTACACTTGTCTCTATGATTGGAATTATTTAAGTAGTTGTGAGCCCACTCAGTACGTAGGTCTCAGCGGGGGGCTTTGAATGACACACACATTCATACATACACACAAACACATTCTCATAATTGCATACAAACAGCTGTACATGATGCGTGCAGACTATCTCGGGCATCAACGCAGCCACCTGTGGAGTGTTGACATGGAAAAATGGAAGGACCACAGGTGCAGAGCAAAAGCAGTGAAGAGTCCATGGAATTTGTCTGAGAAAGATAAAGGAATAAAATTAGCCAGGATTCTACTTTATGAGACCGAATGCAAAGGTCGAGAACGCAGCTGCGTGTTTGTTATTTGAATGTGAGCATTACTTGTGTCCGGCCCTCTGCTTATGTGGATTTACTGAATCCTGTGGCCTGAAAACAGTCGAATCAGAGGCTCCATTGTTCAGCCAGCTAATACTGCTGCAGTCAAACCAACCCAAAGGCAGCCTTAGAGCCAAATCCCAACAACCCGATCCATGCGCTTTCCTTCCTGACAAACATTAGATGCACATCATATGATTACAGATCATGCGTGTCATGTGTTTATTGAACTTCTACACAGGCATTGACTATACGCATTCACAAGCATGGATCACGTCAATTGTGTGAGTAAATGAATGAATGAAATTAGTTTATTTCGGTCATATAATCCAGTGTTTTTCAACCACTGTGCCGCGGCAGATACAGTCTGGTGTGCCATGGGAGATTATCTAATTTGACCTATTTGGGGCAAAAAAAAAATTTCCAAACCAGTAATTATAGTCTGCAAATTATGTCTTGTTGTTGAGTGTCGGTGCTGTCTAGAGCTCGGCAGAGTAACCGTGTAATACTCTTCCATATCAGTAAGTGGCAGACGGTAGCTAATTGCTTTGTAGATGTCGGAAACAGTGGGAGTCACAGTGAAGGTAAAAAGGTGTCTAATGCTTAAACCAAAAAAATAAATAAAAAAGGTGAGTGCCCCTAAGAAAAGGCATTGAAGCTTAAGGAAGGCTATGCAGAACGAAACTAAAACTGAACTGTCTACAAAGGAAACAAAAACAGAATGCTGGACGACAGCAAAGACGTACTGTGGAGCAAAGACGGCATCCACAATGTACATCCGAACATTACATGACAATCAAAAATGTCCCCACAAAGAAGGATAAAAACAACTGAAATATTTTTAGTCGCTAGAACAAAGTAGATGTGGGAAATATCTCTCAAAGGAAGACATGAAACTGCTACAAGAAAATACCACAAAAAGAGTAAAAGCCACCAAAATAGGAGTGCAAGACAATAATTATAACTCTTCACACAAGAAAACAGTAAAAAAAAAAACTCCAAATAAGTCATGGCGTGAAGTAACAGGTCATGATAGTACACCTACTTTGAGACCAGAGCTATATTGATGCATGCTTGGTTATGGTTTAAAGTCATATCCAACAATTGCAACAACGACTTTTTACTGTCAACTGAGTTTCGTTTTTTAATGATTTCTGCTGATGATGTGCCTCAGATTTTTTTCAATCTGCCTTGATTGATTGATTGATACTTTTATTAGTAGATTGCACAGTTCAGTACATATTCCGTACAATTGACCACTAAATGGTCAACCTGTTTAAGTCGGGGTCCAAGTTAATCAATTCATGGTTCATTGGCTCAAAAAAGGTTGAAAAACACTGGTATAATCAACCATTTTGTGTGATCAATTTAACAGCAGAGATTATACATAAAAACAATCATACACATACACACAAAAAGAAAAAGAAAGACCGAAAAGGGAATAGGTTGAAGCCAAGGCTTATATTTGCCTATCCTATGTATTCACTGAAAATTTGATTACCTGGAACATCAATGGTCAAAAAAATCAATGGGATGAAAGTAATCGTTGCTATATTTGATAATTTTCCATTATTTCACCTTTTAAAGCTTTCTTAAACCTTAACAAAGAATCTTCCATTGCCTTTACCTTTGTCCGGCCACAAGGTGGAAATACTTCTTCACATCCTGGGTAATTACTCTAAGTCAGAACTGGGCTTCCATGTGCTGAATCCACAGGCCCAACATGTTCTCCAAAACAAATGGTCAACTTGACAGTCACAGATACAATCAGCTGTGTTGTTAGCATTCCCTGTTGTTAGCCTTGCGTTTCCTGCGTTGTCATTCATCATTGTTTATTCAACATTGTTGAGTTTGTAATGCACAACACTGCAATAAAACACCAATCTGGGGCGGTATGGCGTAGTGGGTAGAGCAGCCGTGCCAGTAACCTGAGGGTTGCAGGTTCACTCCCTGCCTCTTGACATCCACATCGCTGCCGTTGTGTCCTTGGGCAGGACACTTCACCCATGCCCCCGGTGCCGCTCACACTGGTGAATGAATGATAGGTGGTGGTCGGAGGGGCCGTAGGCGCAAACTGGCAGCCTCGCTTCCGTCAGTCTACCCCAGGGCAGCTGTGGCTGATATTGATGCTGGAGTAGCACACGACAGAGATCGCCTTTAGAATACAGAATGGTAAAAATGATCGCTGCATAATACACTATACTTTGTGTGTGTGGTCCAATCCAACCGTGTTCGCTTGACATCTCTGTTCCATAGTAAAGCCAGACTGTCCTCTTTCGGGAATGTAAACAATGAAACACCGGCTGGGTTTGTGTTGCTAAAGCCGACCGCAATACACCGCTTCCCACCTACAGCTTTCTTTTTTGATGTCTCCATTGTTCAATGAACAAATTGCAAAAGATTAACCAACACATGTCCAGAATACTGTGGAATTTTGCGATGAAAACAGACGACTTAATAGCTGGGCACAATGCTGGCATAAAATGTCCTCTACAATCCGCGATGTCACGCGCAGGCGTCATCATACCAAAAGGTTTTCAGCAGGATTTTTCTGCGCAAAACTTAAAATTGCACTTTAATAAACTAACCTGCCATATTGGCATGTGTTGCAATGTTAAGATTTCATCATTGACATATAAGCTATCAGACTGCGTGGTCGGTAGTAGTGGGTTTCAGTAGGCCTTTAATTGTCTTGTAATTAATGTATATCAGAGCTATTACATTTTTTTATATTTTTTTTGTATTTAGTGTATTAGATTCTGCAGCTAGTGTTTGGATCCCACTGTACGCAATATCTGAAGAGCATGGAAAAAAGCATTTCACTGTGGTGTAGTCTGCACGTGACAAATAAACTTGAACCTTAAAGGCTTACAGAAATTAAATGTTCTTATTTAAACGGGGATATTAGGTCCATTCTATGTGTTATACTTGATCATTTCGCGATATTGCCATATTTTTGATGGAAGGATTTAGTAGAGAACATCAACAATAAAGTTTGCAACTTTTAGTCGCTAATAAAAAAGCCTTTCCTTTACCGGAAGTCGCAGACGATGACGTCACAAGGGTGAGGGCTCCTCACGTCCTCACATTGTTTTTAATGGGAGTCTCCCGCAGCAAGAGCTATTCCGACCGAGAAAACGACAAATTCCCCATTAATTTGAGCGAGGATGAAAGATTTGTGGATGATGGTATTGATAGCGAAGGACTAGAAAAAAATGAAAATGAAAAATAAAGTTTAAAAAAAAAAGGCGATTGCATTGGGACGGATTCCGATGTTTTTAGACACATTTACTAGGATAATTCTGGGAAATCCATATCTTTCTATTGTGTTTCTAGTGTTTTAGTGAGATTAAATAGTACCTGATAGTTGGAGGGGTGTGTCCACGGGTGTCTTGACGCCAGTCTCTGGGGGAAGCCGACGGCATCTGCATGGACGGTGTAAGCTCAGCTGATCTCCGGTAAGAGGCGACTTTTTACCACAATATTCTCACCGAAACCTGCCGGTTGACAAGTGGTCGGGAACCATGTTCGCTTGACCGCTCTGATCCATAGTAAAGCTTCACCCCCAGGAATTTTAAACAAGAAAACACCGTGTTTGTGTGGCTAAAGGCTAAAGCTTCCCACCTCCATCTTTCTACTGTGACTTCTCCATTATTAATTGAACAAATTGCAAAAGATTCAGCAAAACAGATGTCCAGAATACTGTGTAATTGCGCCATGAAAAGAGACGACTTTTAGCTGCAAATGGTGCTGCGATAATATGTCCCCTGCAACCCGGGACGTCACGCGCACGCGTCATCATTCCGCAACGTTTTCAACAAGAAACTCCGCGGGAAATTTAAAATTGTAATTTAGTAAACTAAACCGGCCGTATTGGCAATGTTAATATTTCATCATTGATATATAAACTATCAGACTGCGTGGTCGGTAGTAGTGGGTTTCAGTAGGCCTTTAAAATTGCTATGGTACCATGAACAAGTTGAAAAACTTATTCGGGTGTTACCATTTAGTGGTCAATTGTACGGAATATGTACTGTACTGTGCAAACTACTAATAAAAGTATCAATCAATCAATCAATCAATGGTATGAAAAGGGGTAGGAATAAATAAGCTCTGCTTCTTCCTACTCCTTTTCGGACGTGCTGTAATGAAACAACTGGAAATGTGTGATGCATTACATTGTATCGTATGCATGTTCCAAATAAACTGAAACTGAACTGAACTGAACTAAACTGAACGGAATCGTCTTACTTTTTTTTCCTGACTGCAGGCTGAGAATTCCACGGGCACGCCCACGTTCGCCAGACGCGAGCACGTACGACTGTACAGTTAAGATTATGACGTCATTACGTGCTTGAGCCTGCCCGAAAATGTTCTCCTGTGTTGTTGGATCTCGAGGAAGCGCAGGACTATGCGATGAAATGATACCGTCGCATCCATGAAGAACCGGAAAACTAACCGCGTGTTTGCATTCTGAGGGCATTCGCCGTACAACGGAGTTGCAGAAAAAAGGTCTCTTTCGGGGGAGCCGAAGAGGAAGTTTGTGGGGTCGTTTTTTTCACGGAGTGATGTCGAATCCTGGGACTCGAAGGAACGGGTCCAGCATCAAAATCCGACTGACAGGTAAAAAAAAAAGAGAACAAAACGGACATAAACTACACACTGCTTGTTTTAATGATGTATAATCGTTCACGTCAAGCAAGCATAACAGGACATCGCCAAGTGCCTTTTGAAGGGCTGCGATTTATCCAAACATCCGGTTTTTGTGCGGTAGACACAGCAACACAAGTGCTAGCTCGTTAGCCGGGGTGCTAGCCAAATTGCCCGAAAGGGCAGTGAAATAAAACACAATTCTCCGTCATGTGGAGCTTACAACCGAAACAATGACCCGTCCTTGGCTGCCGGGGGGTCATTGGAAACATAGACGCTTGAAAAGCATTAACACTATGAATTATTGACGCCAGCCAGTCGGCGTTAGCTCTCTCTAGTTAACGTTGGCCGCTAATGCTGGCTAGCTACGCCCATTAGGGGTCTCACCAACCACCACTAAAACACAATATTTAGTTGACAAAAGGTAAATAATAACATTTTTCATTTCTGAAGAGGCCAAAGTCTTGTCTTTCGGTTGATTTCGACACGTTAGCTATTCCCACTTTGATAACTGATTGGCATCCCCCTGCTAAGTCAACTGTAGCATTTAGTACAGTGGTTCTTAACCTGGGGTTCGATCGAACCCTAGGGGTTCGGTGAGTCGGCCTCAGGGGTTCGGCGGAGGTTAAAACACATCCGACTCATCGTGTAAATACAAACTTCTCCCTATCGGCGTATTACGGATACGGCAACAGCCGACTGATTTGCAGGTGTGTAATTTTTTGTGAGTTCATGCACTGTGTTGGTTTTCTTGTTTGAACAAGGTGATGTTCATGCACGGTTCATTTTGTGCACCAGTAAAAAAAACATGGTAACACTTTAGTATGGGGAACATATTCACCATTAATTAGTTGCTTATTAACATGCAAATTAGCTACATATTGGCTCTTAACTAGTGATTATTAAGCACTTATTGATGCTTTATTCGGCATGGCCTTGTTATAACCCTAACTCTTTAACCCTAACCAAATAATGCTAAGTCTTTATTACTTAGTACAGTGGTTCTCAACCTGGGTTGGATCGAACCCTAGAGGTTCGGTGAGTCGGCCTCAGGGGTTCGGCGGAGGTTAAAACACATCCGACTCATCGTGTAAATACAAACTTCTCCCTATCGGCGTATTACGGATACGGCAACAGCCGACTGATTTGCAGGTGTGTAATTTGTTGTGAGTTCATGCACTGTGTTGGTTTTCTTGTTTGAACAAGGTGCTGTTCATGCACGGTTCATTTTGTGCACCAGTAAAAAAAACATGGTAACACTTTAGTATGGGGAACATATTCACCATTAATTAGTTGCTTATTGACATGCAAATTAGTTACATATTCCCTCTTTACTAGTTATTATTAAGCACTTATTGATGCCTTATTCGGCATGGCCTTTTCATAACCCTAACCCTTTAACCCTAACCCTAACCAAATAACGCTAAGTCTTTATTACTTAGTACAGTGGTTCTCAACCTGGGTTGGATCGAACCCTAGAGGTTCGGTGAGTCGGCCTCAGGGGTTCGGCGGAGGTTAAAACACATCCGACTCATCGTGTAAATACTGTACAAACTTCTCCCTATCGGCGTATTACGGATACGGCAACAGCCGACTGATTTGCAGGTGTGTAATTTTTTGGGAGTTCATGCACTGTGCTGGTTTTCTTGTTTGAACAAGGTGATGTTCATGCATGGTTCATTTTGTGCACCAGTAAAAAAAATATGGTAACACTTTAGTATGGGGAACATATTCACCATTAATTAGTTGCTTATTAACATGCAAATTAGTTACATATTGGCTCTTAACTAGTGATTATTAAGCACTTACTGATGCCTTATTCGGCATGGCCTTTTTATAACCCTAACCCTTTAACCCTAACGAAATAACGCTAAGTCTTTATTACTTAGTACAGTGGTTCTTAACCTGGGTTTGATCGAACCCTAGAGGTTCGGTGAGTCGGCCTCAGGGGTTCGGCGGAGGTTAAAACACATCCGACTCATCGTGTAAATACAAACTTCTCCCTATCGGCGTATTACGGATACGGCAACAGCCGACTGATTTGCAGGTGTGTAATTTTTTGTGAGTTCATGCACTGTGCTGGTTTTCTTGTTTGAACAAGGTGATGTTCATGCACGGTTCAATTTGTGCACCAGTAAAAAAAACATGGTAACACTTTAGTATGGGGAACATATTCACCATTAATTACTTGTTTATTCCATCCATCCATCCATTTTCTACCGTTTATTCCCTTTGGGGTCGCTGGGGGCGCTGGTGCCTATCTCAGCTACAATCGGGTGGAAGGCGGTGTACACCCTGGACAAGCCGCCATCTCATCGCAGGGCCTTTAGTAACATATTGGATCTTAACTAGTCATTATTAAGTACTTATTAATGCTTTATTATGCATGGCCTTATTATAACCCTAACCCTCCAACCCTGACCCTAGCCCTAGCCAAATAACTCAAAATTAAGTCTTTATTACTAAGAATATGTTCCCCTAGTGTCCAAATAACTCTATATTAAGTCTTTATTACTTAGAATATGTTCTCCTATTGTCCAAATAACTCTAAATTAAGTATTTGTTACTTAGAATATGTTCCCCTAGTGTCCAAATAACTCAAAATTAAGTCTTTGTTACTTAGAATATGTTCCTCATAATAAAGTGTTACCAAAAATATATAACTTTGTCTTGAATTTGAAAAAAAAAAAAAACTTTTTATTTTTCACTAAAGAAGGGTTCAGTGAATGCGTATATGAAACTGGTGGGGTTCGGTACCTCCAACAAGGTTAAGAACCACTGATTTAGTACTAACGTTATCCTTATCCGTGTATTTTTTTTTTTTTTTTTTAGTGTTTTGGGTGCTCGATCTGAGCATTTAAAACAGTGGTTCTTAAAGGCCTACTGAAATGAGATTTTCTTATTTAAACAAGGATAGCAGGTCCATTCTGTGTGTCATACTTAATCATTTTGCTATATTGCCATATTTTTGCTGAAAGGATTTAGTAGAGAACATCGACGATAAAGTTGGCAACTTTTGGTCGCCAATAAATAAGCCTTGCCTGTACCGGAAGTAGCAGACAATGTGCGCGTGACGTCACAGGTTGTGGAGATCCTCACATTGTTTACAGTCAAGGCCACCAGCAGCGAGAGCGATTCGGACCGAGAAAGCGACGATTTCCCCATTAATTGGAGCGAGGATGAAAGATTTGTGGATGAGGATAGTGAGAGTGAAGGACTAGAAAAAATAAAAAAGAATAAAATAAAAAAGGCGAGGGCAGTGGGAGCGATTCAGATGTTATTATACACATTTACTAGGATAATTCTGGAAAATCCCTTATCTGCTTATTGTGTTACTAGTGTTTTAGTGAGATTATATGGTACCTGAAAGTCGGAGGGGTGTGGCCACGGGTGTGGTGACCGCCAGTGTCTCCAACAGGAGGAGGTAATAGTCCGCAGCTGCAGGAGGACGCAAGGTCCGCTCATGTCTACGGTAAGAGCCGACTCATTACTACAATTTTCTCACCCAAACCTGTCGGTTGACATGTGGTAGAGAACCATGTTTGCTTGACCGCTCTGTTCCATATTAAAGCTTCACCTTCGGGAATGTAAACAAGGAAACACCGGCTGTGTTTGTGTTACTAAAGACAGCTGCAATACACCGCTTCACACCTACATCTTTCTTCTTTGACGTCTCCATTATTAATTGAACAAATTAAATTAATTAAAAACTCTGTACACTGCTGCTGGAATTTTAATTTTCCTGCGGGAACTCTCCTGAAGGAATCAATAAAGTACTATCTATCTAAATTGTAAAAGATTCAGCAACACAGATGTCCAGAATCCTGTGTAATTATGCGATGAAAAGAGACGACTTTTAGCCGTGAGCGGTGTTGGAAGAACATGTCCGCTACAACCGGTGACGTCACGCGCACGCGTCATCATACGTGTCATCATTCCGCGACGTTTTCAACAGGATACTTCACGGGAAATTTAAAATTGCAATTTAGTAAACTAAACCGGCCGTATTGGCATGTATTGCAATGTTAATATTGCATCATTGATATATAAACTATCAGACTGCGTGGTCGGTAGTGGTGGGTTTCAGTAGGCCTTTAACCTTGTTGGAGGTACCGAACCCCACCAGCTTCATATGTGCATACACCGAACCCTTCTTTAGTGAAAAATTAAATTTTTTCAAACTCAAGACAAAGTTATATGTTTTTTGCAACACTTTAGTATGGGGAACATATTCTAAGTAACAAAGACTTAATCTCGGGTTATTTGGACACTACGGGAACATGTTCTAAATCAGTGGTTCTTAACCTGGGTTCGATCGAACCCTAGGGGTTCGGTCAGTCGGCCTCAGGGGTTCGACGGAGTCTCTGTCCAAACCTGACTAAATAACAAGTTCAATGTTTTATTATTATAACCAAATGACAACAATCATTTCCATGAGATTATTTTCTAATACAAGTGTTTTGGCACACTTACATTGACAAAAAAACCCATTGTTTTTCATGAGCTCAGTACAAGGTGGGGTTGGAAATATTTTTTACTCCTTTCCGATATCGCATTTTGGTCCCACTAAAACAGTCACATGTTGCACAATGAGATGTAAACATGGCAGAGGTGGGACCAAGTCATTGTTTTGCAAGTCACAAGTAAGTAAGTCTCAAGTCTTTGGTCTCGAGTCAAGTCCCAAGTCAAGACAGGCAAGTCCCGAGTCAAGTCCAAAGTCAAGACTGGAAAGTCTCAAGTCAAGTCCCAAGTCCTGCATTTTGAGTTTCGAGTCATTTCAAGTCTTTTTAACCACAGACTAATACATTTACACAGATTGTGTATGCTTTTAAAACGCTATTTATTTACAGTATAATAAAAAAAATCGTGCTGACATTGCACTTCATGATAGCACTATTAACCAGTTATTTAAAACATTTAACTCATTCCTTTACAGAATGAACACATTTGAAAAAACAAGTGCAACTGTACTTATTTGCACAAAGGTGTTAACATTGTATTTCCAAGGCATTTTGCATTGTAACTAGTTCCACAGCAGTTTCTATCCTGTTCTTACCCTATCTCATCGATCTCATCTCATACTGTATGTGTTGATGTGTGCGTACACATGAAAAACATAACAAATACATGAAAATAACTAGGAACGGAGTTGTACTTTTTAGAATTCACGGCCCTATGGAAAATTAACCAGCCGCCACTGATTATGATGCATTCTCATTTTAGGCAAAGTATAAGACAATACTTTCTTAACAGTATAACTGTAACCAGGAATAAGTCTTCATGTAACAATATTCAAATACTAACTTTGTTGGGTAAGACATAATTTGCTTTTATTCTGAATCCAGTGAAACAGATTGGTGGTTTTAGCTGATATAAAGACTTTCAAGTGTTTATATACGTTTATGTTTAAATTGGCAGACACTTTTATCCAAAGCAACATACATGAAAAATACATATAAAACAATCACTGTAAACATGATAATTTAAGGGAAGAATGTAATACAAAATATTAATACAAAGTGTCAAGACAGAATAAACTCTCTGCTGTTGTAGCAACAGAAATACAGTCTATAAGATATAAAGATATCTAATGTATTCATACATTGTTTGCGTAGGATGTATGCATGTATATATAAACTAATCATATTGTTTTTTCAAGTTAGAAATAGCTGACCGTTTTTTTCCCCCTTTTTGGGATTATTATTCCAAGTTTTGATCTTGGACGTCTGGTTACTTATAGCATATGAGAATATTCTATTACTGTTAAGCAAACTTTGAACACGCCAAAAAAATTGTCCTTTATCATAGTTACACGTATGACAAAAAGTGCGTAAATATATCGGTGGTATTCAGTGAGGTAAAATGAATTAAATGCACCGACAGTTCATTGCTCCTGCCAAATGAATTGCACTGAGTGGAGGGGATCACCACTCCAAGATGGCGGCCGCTCGTCTCGTCTCGTCTGCGCCAGTAGGCAGGAGTGGTCGATGCTGCGTCTACTTTTAAGATGTCTATGGTTATAACGTTAGCAGTGAGTTAACAGCCTCACTGATTTAACTAAACAGCAAATAAAAGTTACGTTACTCGGCCAACAAACGTTAGCTTACATTCTTACCCTTCTTTGTGCAACTTCAAATGTCGAACGAAGTTGGAAGTTGTTGCGTCTCTGTCTGTAATCTTCGAACGAACTGCATGCTTTGCATACGGCAATTCGTTTTTTGTTGACCAAGTCGTAGTTTTTATACCCGAACAAAACAATTTTGGGCATAACTTTTCCTCACTTGCGTGTTGTTTGAGAGCTCTTCGTTGGTTTTCATGCAATTTGATTGGCTGAATGCTGTGTGACGAAAATAACAGGGATGTAATTTGATTGGCTGTTGTTCTGACAGGTAGCGCGCACACTGTCACCGCACACACGGACAGATACGGAGCGCTCCTGAATAACTTTTTAATCATTGGGTTTTGGGGAAAGTAGCAAGTCATGTCAAGTCAAAAGGCTCAAGTCCAAGTCAAGTCACAAGTCATGGATGTTAAAGTCTAAGTCGAGTTGCAAGTCTTTTTAAATGTTGTCAAGTCGAGTCTAAAGTCATCAAATTCATGACTCGAGTCTGACTCGAGTCCAAGTAATGTGACTCGAGTCCACACCTCTGAAACATGGGATCATGTGTACATTCCTGTAACTGTCTGTTTGTAAAATATATCTTTATTAGTATTTCTTTAATATAGTAACATCATTAAATTAAGACAAAAACCTTTATGTTTCACTAAAGAAGGGTTTGGTGAATGCGCATATAAAACTGGTGGGGTTCGGTAGCTCCAACAATGTTAAGAACCACTGTTCTAAGTAATAAACATTTAGCGTTATTTGGTTAAGGTTTGGGTTATAGGGTTAGGGTTATAACAAGGCCATGCCAAATAAGGCATCAATAAGTACTTAATAATCACTAGTTAAGAGCCAATATGTAACCATGTGCATGTTCATAAGCAACTAATTAATGGTGAATATGTTCCCCATACTAAAGTGTTACCATGTTGTTTTTTTTACTGGTGCACAAAATGAACCGTGCATGAACATCATCACCTTGGTCAAACAAGAAAACCAACACAGTGCATGAACTCACAACAAATTACACACCTGCCAATCAGTCAGCTGTTGCTGTACCCGTAATACGCCGATAGGGAGAAGTTTGTATTCACACGATGAGTCGGATGTGTTTTAACCTCCGCCGAACCCCTGAGGCCGACTAACCGAACACCTAGGGTTTGATCAAACCCAGGTTAAGAACCACTGATTTAAAGGTTGTTTTGGGGTTCAAGCTCTTGTGTGGGACATAAAGGAGTCTCTCTCTTTATACACAGCTGGAACAATGGGTTCTCACTGTAGCCAGTGTGACCCCACTGGACTCCCAGGGGCTTCTATTCAAATGGAAATGTCTCTCTGTGCCCAGGGCCAGACGCCTTGGTCATCTGATGCTAAACTGAGCAATTACACTGAAGTATTTGCCTACTTGCAGGTTTAATGCACACAGACTGGACAGTTATTTAGGTATGTATAGCAATCTCATAGGATCCAAGTGTCTGTGTCATAGTGTCTTTGCAAAAATAATATTGCAGGTTGTCATTGTGGCTAAGGCTGAAAACTGTATGATATACGTTTTTATATTGGTCTATATCAATAGTTGTTGATATATTTATGAACTCTGGATAATACGGACCAGGAGAAAAAATATTGTTAAAATGTTTTAATTTCAAATGTAACCTTCCTCTGATTATAATCCCCTCAGCTATCAAGGCAGAAAGGAAAGGAAATGTCAACACAACCATGGAAAACACTCAAAATATCAACCGAAGCAAAATTCTAAAACCACAAACACTTAATAATAATTAATTAATTAAGGTACGGATATAAGGAATGTGTATGAATTGCTTTATAGAGTGTAACAAAATAGTGGAAAGTGTAAAAATATAAATATAGAGAATCCTGAGGAGAACAGTTTTTGTAGGTTTACTGCCAGGTCAGGTTTACTCTGGTCATTTAACTTGGTCAGTTATTCCTATTTAAGTATTGAAATTAATTATGTTTTTCAGTAATTTTTATTGAAATATCATTGGTCCAAATTACTATTTTAAAGTAGCAAGTTTGTTATATCTTGTTGTTTATATCAGGGTGTACCCCACCTACCTCCCGCCCAAATGCAGCTGAGATAGGCCCCAGCACCCCCAGCCACCTCGAACAGGACAAGCGGTAGGAAATGGATGGATGGATATTATTTATACAGTCCTGCACTTGAGTTCCAATGGACTACGGTCCATTTAAAAATCATCGAAAAACCTTTAGGTATATATAGCAATCTCGTAGGATTAAATGCTTCAGCTGTGTCAAAGGGCCTTTGCAAAAATAATATTGCAGGCTGTCAATGTGGCTAAGGCTGAAAACTGTATGATATACGTTTTTTATATTGGTCTATATTGATAGTTGTTGATATATTTATGAACTATGGATAACATGGACCGGGAGACAAAATATTAATTGTTAAATTTTTTTATTTTAAATGTAACCTTCCTCTGATTATAATCTCCTCAGCTATGAAGGCAGAAAGGAAAGGAAATGTCAACACAACCATGGAAAACATTCTAAATATCAACCGAAGCAAAATTCTAAAATCACAAACACTTAATAATCCATCCATCCATTTTTCACCGTGTGTCCCGTTCGGGGTGGCGGGGGGTCGCTGGAGCCTATCCCAGCTGCACTCGGGTGGAAGGCAGTGTACACCCTGGACAAGTCGCCACCTTAGCACAGACACTTAATAATAACCTAATTTATTTAAGGTACAGATATACAGAATATGTAAGAATTGCTTTATACTGTGCAACAAAATAGTTGAAAGTGTAAAAATGTAAACATAGAGAAACCTGAGAAGAACATTTTTTTCAGGTCAACTGCCAGGTCAGGTTTACTGTGGTCATTTAATTTGGTCCGTTATTCTTATTCAAGTATTAAAATGAATTATGTTTTTCAGACATTTTTATTGAAATATCATTCGTCCAAATTACTATTTTAAAGTAGCAAGTTTGTTATGTTTTGTTGTTTATATCAGGGTGTACCCCAACTAACGCCCGCCCAAATGCAGTTGAGATAGGCTCCAGCACCCCCCGCCACCCCGAACGGGACACACGGTGAAAAATGGATGGATGGATTATTAAGTGTTTGTGATTTTAGAATTTTGCTTCGGTTGATATTTAGAGTGTTTTCCATGGATGGATATTTATACAGTCCTGCACTTGAGTTCCAAAGGACTACGGTCCATTTAAAAAAAAACTGAAAAACTTTCAGGTATATATAGCAATCTCATAGGATTAAATGCTTCTGCTGTGTCAAAGGGTCTTTGCAAAAATAATATTGCAGTTTGTCAATGTGGCTAAGGCTGAAAACTGTATGATATACATTTTTATATTGGTTTATATCAATAGTTGCTGATATGTTTTATGAACTATGGATAATATGGACAAGGATAAAAATATTAATTGTTAATAATTTTTTTTTTAAATGTAACCTTCCTCTGTTTATAATCCCCTCAGCTATCAAGGCAGAAAGGAAAGGAAATGTCAACACAACCATGGGAAAGCCTCAAAATATCAACCAAAGCAAAATTCTAAAATCACAAACACCTTATAATCCATCCATCCATCCATCCATCCATTTCCTTCGGTTTATTTCATCCGGGGTCGCGGGGGGCGATTGTGCCTATATCAGCTACAATCTGGCGGAAGGCGGTGTACACTCTGGACAAGTCGCCACCTCATCGCACACACTTAATAATAACCTAATTTATTTAAGGTACATATAAAAGGAATATGTAAAAATTGCTTTATACAGCGTAACAAAATAGTGGAAAGTGTAAAAATGTAAACATAGAGAAACCCGAGAAGAACAACTTTTGTATGTTTACTGCCAGGTCAGGTTTACTGTGGTCATTTAATTTGGTCTGTTATTCTTGTTTAAGTATTGAAATCAATTATGCTTTTCAGTCATTTTTATTGAAATTAGGGCTGGGCAATATGGCCTTTTTTTAATATCTCGATATTTTTTAGGCCATATCGCGATACACGATATATATATCTCGATATTCTGCTTTAGCCTTCAATTAACACTTGATAAATATTATCACAGCAGTATGATTATTCTATGTGGCTACATTAAAACATTCTTCTTCATACTGCATTAATATATGCTAATTTTAAACGTTCATGCAAGAAGAAAACCACAACTAAGTCAATTGACCAAAACTGTATTTATTAAACAGTTATTAGCAGGTGACTTTTCAAATGATGCTACATATTAGCAGTCATGCTACTTTTGGTAGCAACACTTGTGCCCCACACTTGACAAATTAAAGTTGTCTATTCGACATCTTCCTGCTTGAAGCCAAACCACCGCCAGACCATGGACCCCCTGCTGTTTTTCTTGGGAATTAATTATTCCTTCAATCGCGCCTTTTTTCTCTCGTATTACCACTCGCACGGCTTCTCTAGCATCACAGCTAATGTTACCCAGTCTGCTACCTCTCTGCTCCGCGAGGGCGTATACGTATGTGACGTATGACGAGACAGTATGTGATGTGTGTAAGTTTGGGCGCTTGCTGTCTGTGAGAAGGAAACACAAGAAGGAGTGGGAAGAGCCTGTAGTGTAATGCCCGAAGCTAAAAGCAACTTCATGAGAACGTATACTCGAATATCACGATATAGTCATTTTCTATACCGCACAGAGAGAAACCCGTGATATATCGCCCAGCCCTAATTGAAATATCATTGGTCCAAATTACTATTTTAAAGTTGCAAGTTTGTTATATTTTGTTGTTTATATCAGGGTGTACCCCACCTACTGCCCGCCCGAATGCAGCTGAGATGGGCTCCAGCACCCCCCGCCCCCCGGAACGGGACAAGCGGTAGGAAATGGATGGATAGATATTATCTATACAGTCCTGCACTTGAGTTCCAAAGGACTACGGTCCATTTAAAAAAAAAATCAAAAAACCTTTAGGTATATATAGCAATCTCATAGGATCGAATACTTCAGCTGTGTCAAAGTGCCTTTGCAAAAATAATAATGCATGTTGTCAATGTGGCTAAGGCTCGGCGATATGGCTGAAAACTGTATGATATACGTTTTTTATATTGGTCAAATAGTTGTTGTTATATTTATGACCTATGGAAAATATGGACCAGGAGACAAAATATTAAATATTAACATTTTTATTTCAAATGTAACCTTCCTCTGATTATAAACCCCTCAGGTATCAAGGCAGAAAGGAAAGAAAATGTCAACACAACCTTGGAAAACCCTCATATCAACAGAAGCTAAATTCTAAAATCACAAACACTCAATTAGAGCTGGGCGATATGGCTTTTTTTAAATATCACAATATTTTAAGGCCATGTCGCGATACACGGTATATATCTCGATATATTGCCTTAGCCGTATGATGATTCTATGTATCTACATTAAAACATTCTTCTTCATACTGCATTATTATATGCTCATTTTAAACTTTCACGAAGAGAAGGAAATCACAACAAAAAAAATCTAACAATTTTTCATACGGTGTTGATCAGGAAATGTTTGCCTCGGCATTTTGTTAGTGTGCGCGTGCTGCACTGAATGGTGATGTTGTAATGCGGAGTATGCACTCTTCATTCTCTAGCAGGTGACTTTTCAAATGATACTACATATTAGCAATAATGCTACATTTTATAGCAACGCTTTTGTCCCACACTTGACAAATTACGGTTGTCTGTTCGACATATTCCCACTTGAAGCTAAACTACCGCCAGACGATGGACCCCCTGCTGTTTTTGTGGGAATTAATTCTTCCTCCAATTTTTACCAGATTCGCACCTTCTTTCTCTCGTATTACCACTCGCACGGCTGCGCTGGCATCACAGCTAACGTTGCCCATCCTGCTACCTCTGTGCTCCGCGACGGCGTATACGTATGACGTGACAGTATGTGACGTATGTAAGAAGGTGCGCTTGTCTGTCTGTGAGAAGGAGAGACAAGAAAGAGCGAGGAGAGCCTGTAGTGTAATGCCCGCAGCTAAAAGCAACTGCGTGAGAACGTATACTCGATTATCACGATATAGTCATTTTCTATATCGCACAGAGACAAACACGCAATATATCCAATATATCGATAGGTATACGCCCTCGAGGAGCAGAGAGGTAGCAGCATGGGAAATGTTAGCTGTGTGTGCTAGAGGTAATACGAGAGAAAGAAGGTGCGAATCTGGTAATAAATGAAGGAAGAATTAATTCCCAAGAAAAACAGCAGGGGGTCCATCGTCTGGCGGTGGTTTGGCTTCAAGTGGGAATATGTTGAACAGACAACTGTAATATGTTAAGTGTGGGGCAAAAGCATTGCTTAAAAAGTAGCATTACTGCTAATATGTAGCATCATTTGAAAAGTCACCCTCCAGAGAATGAAGAGTGCCTGAAACTACGCATGTCAACATCTCCGTTCGGTGCAACACCATCAAAATGCCAAGGCAAACATTTCCACATCAACACCGTATGAAAAAAATAATCAACAACATAAGGAGATAATAACGTCTGCGGTAACCTCCCACATAGTGATTTGATTTCCTATTATGCAGCTCATTTTTATTTGACAGTTATTGAAATATCTCATGTGACATCCTGCACAAAAGTGCACTTTTTGTACAGAACGCCACTATTGTAGTGGCGTTCTGTACAAAAAGTGCACTTTAATATAGTGTTGTTTTGATATGTCATCTTAGTGACATCATGCACAAAAGTGCACCAATAGCTTGTTTTCAATTGTCTGACAATCTTGCACTTTCTGTCTTGAAATGACATGAATGTTTGTGCCACTGCTTGATAACTGTTTAATAAATACAGTTTTGGTCAATTGACTTAGTTGTGATTTCCCTCTCTGCATGGAGGTTTAAAATGAGCATATATTAATGCAGTATGAACAAGAAAGTTTTAATGTAGACACAGAATCATCATACTGCTGTGATTATACGTATCAAGTGTTAATTCAAGGCTGAGGCAAAATATCGAGATATATATCGTGTATCGCGATATGGCCTAAAAATACTGAGATATTAAAAAAGGCCATATCGCCCAGCCCTACTACGGTCCATTTAAAAAAAATCGAAAAACCAGCCATACTGTTGAGGTGACTTTCCCTGTTTTATCGAAAATGTATTCCCTCTCTGCAGCACTCATTTTTAGTTTATTTTCTCATTCCATGCAAAGAATCAACAGCGAGACAGCAAGATTGCACATCCAAACTTGATAGTTAATACTGTTACGTGATTGGCTGTTTTGTGTGTCCCTCCCAGTGATCACTTCCTGTTTTGCTCGGTTACCAGACTATATATACATATAAAAAACAGTATAATGATAAACCGCGGTAAAATTTCAGACGGTTAGTAATAACATTTACATTTTTAATCGCAGAAAAAATTTAATTTATTAATGTATTTTTGGCAACACCGCTTACTTCCTGGAAACACTGTCACAGCTACGCCAGTGCATCCGCACGCGAGTTGTTTGGCTTGAAACATGGCAGAAAGCAACTACAGACTTTGCTCTGTAAAATTCCTCTCAGACTAAACGGAGCAGAGCGCTTCGTATAACTTCTTTTCCCATCGCTTAATTTCCGTGGCGTCTCGGCATGCGTTCAAAAGCGCACTGCTGCTATTAGATGACTACAGGTGTGGACAATATTGAAGACAGACGTATTTATTCCACGGTAAAAGTATACTGTGGAGGAGATGTTGCTTTTATTTACAGTGTCCTGCTGTGACTGAGAGTCAAAGACGTGAGGAAACATGCAGCAAGTGTTGTGTCGGGAACGTTGCCACAACATGGTGATTAATCTTTAGTTTTTTTTACTGGAATATTCACTTTATGTTACTTTATTTAACTGCTAATTGTATCAGAGTTCCAATAACACAAATACTTGATATAATGTTTTGTCATTTCTTTGAATGGAACGCAGTCTGTGAAGATTGTCAATTACAATTGTGATCAAAATTATTCAACCCCCACACAATTTTGGTGTTTTAGCAAGTTGGACATTTATTCCGTATTTTGTTTATAGTCATATCAAATAAAGATGCATTAAATAGACAAATGCAACTTGAATTACAACATTATATTTTGTAACATACCAAACAGTGTCATTTTTCTTAATATGTCATTGACAAAATTATTCAACCCCTTGAAGATCATAACTCTTAAGAACAGAATTTGAATAAGGTCTTTTCAATCAGGTGTTGAAAACACCTGTAGATGTGATTAGAACCATAACGAGCAACAATTAAACTGATTGAAAAAGACTGTGACGCTCAGCTTCACAATGTTGTATTTGAATGACGCAATACTGTGTATATGGTAGCACCCAAAGGAGGAGCCTTTTATGGACATCATTGATATACATTTATAAGAGATAATATTGATATACAATATTAAAGATGCATAAACAATAGATTTATAATGGCATCGTAGCCCTTGAATCGTAATCGAATTGTGGGGCGCCCAAAGATTTCCACATCAAACTGCAGAAGAAACAAAACTCTGTTGTTCAAAATTGTTGTTGTTCTTGTTTCCAGTTGTTGCAAGTGTGGTTTTCTCGCGTTCTTCTTGCCACGTGACAGTGCGGCGACGTCATCGTTCCCAAAAAAGTAGCGGTTTGTTTGTCAACGACAAGGTAGCGTTGTCAGAGTTTCCCACTCTGGAACTCATTTCTCTATAGATATCATGGCAAGTCACCCAGAACCCTGTTGCCATGTGGATGAAAAGCCAAAATAAAAAGGTTCCTCTGTGTCCAGGGTGTCACTCGCCTCTCACTCTGTCAGCTGGGATAGGCTCCAGCTTACCTGTGACCATAAAAGGAAAAACAGCAAAGAAAACTGATGTATTGCATGTTTATTTTAAACTTGTACTTCTTAATTGCTACACATCACTGCAAACCAACAACCACAATAAACATATTGTTTAATATGGTATTCAAAACATAAACTATCTTTGTAAACACCTGCCTTTTGAGAAGTGCTTGTTTTGAATCTACAGAAGACTCCGGTCCAATCCAAGCAATTGCATCATGTGTCTGGCAAAGTCACGTAATCTGTTTTTTCCCCCCTTTTAGTCTTGTGGGTTACTTTTTACCATAGTGTGTTATTATTGGTGGAGTATCTACTAACCCCATTAAATCTGAATACACAACATTTCAAACCCTAAATTGGATCTGGGTTGATGACATTTTAATGAACTAAGGAGTTTTAACAGTAATGAAGAGGAGAAAATGACAGTCATTTCTATCTGAAAGACTACTGAGGAGAAAATGCACAGATTCTGCTGGTTACATTAAATTCAATACAACAATTTGGCTAAATGATGCATGTAATTTGCAATGGTATTTTGCACTGTGATCAGCCAAATGAGCCTTAATGATAGAAAACAGAGAAAGCATGTGTGTTTATGTGCGTGTGTGTGTGTGTGTGTGCGTGTGTGTTTGCGTGCGTGCGTGCATGTAAAACCCAGCCATTCATTAGCTATGTTTGAACGCAAACAAAAGGTTATTGCCCCTGACTTTGCTCCACCCCTACAGGTATGAGAGGAATTCTAATTGGTTGAGGAATGTCGATGAGCCAATAGGAGTATAATGCTGTCTGGCCAGCCAATGTGTTTTTGTTGAGTCTGTCAGGCAGAGGGGATGTTTGGCCTACATTAGCAAGGCTCATGTGCTTGTGGCAGAGACCCACACAAAGACCTGGTCAGCCTAATGGACATATTTAAGTAGAAGAGTGTTGGTTCTCGTCTTGTGGCTACAGTTAGTTAATAAAAGAGCAATGCCACATACCTTCTAAAGTGTGGTCAAGCAATGAAGGGGTGGAAATAGAGCAGGATTTATTTCTTAAACAAGGGAGGTTGGAGGAGTGCCCTCATACTGCAGGGTTGACATTATCAGTTCATTAATAATTCCTACTCCTCAGCCAGTTGATGTTCAAAGGGCATTAATGTCATGTTTCGGGCTGACTGTATGGCGTCGTCGTCCTTGTGGCCGTCCTCACGTTGGCACATACCAAGCCTTATCTGTTTTTGTAATGTGTTTTTCAGGACGTGTAATTAATGGCAGTGAGATAAGTGACTTTGATTGGCTGGTCTGCCTCTTCAAATTATCCGTTCATCTACAAAAGCTGTTCAATTCCTGTTAGTACAGGCTGACTGCAGATGTAAAAACAAATATTGTAATGCAATACAAGCCCTTTGATGGTTGAGATTTAGTAAATGTAGCACGTAAAATATCAATACATTTTGTCATAGACATGTTGCATGCAAAAATATGTAAATATATATCACTGCTGTCTAAGGCTGCAGCTTTTGATTATTTTAGCAATCGAGGAATCTACTGATTAGTATCAGATAAAATGCACTTTATAGCCTCAATGCATTTTTTAGGGAAAATAGTTGAAATTAACCAAAATGTTTCTGCCTCCCATAACCTATTTATTTGCTATTTATAATGACACTTACTAGATTCTCTTATTTAACTATTTATACATGAGTTGCAGACTGGCTCGAACATGCCCATGCATCCTCCAATGTTGCCATTTCTAATAAAAAGCGCATAGTCTAACTTGTATCTGTCAGTAGACTCTATAAGGAAGCGCTAAAAACTACAACATGGCTGGCGGAGAGAAGACGCAGGCGAATTAGGACATGTAAGCAAGACGGTCAGAAAGTGGCTTGAATGTAAGCCTTGTTTTTTTTTTTTCTGAATATTTGATTGAATTGATTGAAACTTTCATTAGTAGATTTCACAGTACAGCACATATTCCTTAAAATTGACCACTAAATGGTAAAACCCAAAAGAGTTTTTCAAGTTGTTTAAGTCGGGGTCCATGTTAATCAATTCATGGTGATGATGTACCATATTGTAGTGCTGGACAATTAATCAGATTTTGATGTCAAATATGGCTTTCACTATTATTAAAATATAATTAATATAATAATCAGAAAAAACTATAAATTCCGAAATTTGTGACGGTGAAACGAATGAGGAGCGAATAAGTGAGAAAAAGGTAATGTTTACTAGAAGTTTAGGACGTCACCATGGTTGTTACTTTTTATTTGTCACAACGATAGTATGCCTAATCAATAATCTCTAAACTCAACAAAAAAAGTAACACGTAACCTTGGACAGAGTCACATAATTGGCCAATAAATTGGAATCTGCAGTTAAAGCAGAATATGTGAGTGAATGTTTTCACTGTGAGGAGAAGGAACATTTGTTTGGGAAAATAATGTGTCCAGAGCTGCTCATTCATCCCAGAAACACTCAACTGCCCCATCCGAAGCTAAATGTTGAGACAGTCACTTGAAACAGCGACTAAACTACCAAGCCAAAGCTAGCAAGAACAATTCATACACCCATAACACATGTCATCTGCTTGTGTTGTGTCATTTATATAACATCCATGTACAAACAGGACAGCGGTTGCAACTTGAGAGGTGTTTACTCTGTACTAGTCAAGCTGAGAACAGCAGCATAGCACACTTTCCCCCTTCACAATAAAAGCGCTTAGCGCCACATTCGGTCTGACTGCGCTAACAAAATAAAGGTTTCACAAAAGTTCCTTACATAAGCGTAAGGTAATTAAGCATTAACTGATACATTTACTAAATTTTTATGTTTTGAACTAAATAATTGGTCAAAATTTTCCAAAGATGTATTGCACCAATACATGTGAGGTTTTTTCTGCTTTTAATTAACATTAACAGCTTATTAAATTTTATTTGACACAAAAAGCACTCATTCTATGTGGTAAAATAAGTTTAAATGGTAAGAATTGGAATTAAAAGCAATTAAAATGGAAAAACTGAATTTTGTTTTTTATATTGCTATTACATTTTTTGTTATTGCTATAATGATTATTTTACTTGTTGTAGTTCATTCGTTACTAATTTATATCCGGTTTTTAAAAACTATTTAAAGTAACTAATAAATACAATCTATTTTTAATTATCTATTGAATAAATAAATAAGTAATTAATGGTGATTACAATATCAATTAAAATAATTGTGATTGTTATTTTTCCATAATCGTCCGGCCCTACCATATTGTAACTGTATTCATCTTCAACATAAATCAAAACTATGAACCCTCACACCACCTCTTTCATGTGCGCTCTATTGCAGCGGCCGGGTGGAAACTAGGTCCGCATTTTTAAAGTTCCAGGCACTTCATGCAGTCCGGATTTTGAACTTTTATTTTCAATCATTGCCAGGACTGTTCTTGAAACACATACATCCGCGGGGGAAGTAGCCTAAGCAGAGAAACCCACACTTCTCTTTTCCCAGCCATTTTTAGTTCCTTGAGATGGATACCTATGCATGGTTAAATTGGCTGTTAAACTATAAACAATGCTCATGTAAATGTAATATATTGATACAAAAGTGTATGACATTGCAAGCTTTTGAGAAATTATAATTTATCGTGCTATGAATGAATGAATGAAAGAATGGTGAACTCATCAACTTCATCATATGGAGCCAATAAACTTGCTGATCCAATTGTTTAGACACAGACACGTCATTCATTGTCCATATACAACACACTGTGATTGTTGTGTAAAGATAAATACATTTTTCTAGTCTTAAAGCTGATCAATAACAGTGGTTTCTTGACATGAAATACTATAAAACAGCTTTTATCATTTCCAAGGCACAAGTCGAAATGTAAATTCTCAAAGGCAACCCCTCAGTGTTCAGACAAGTTTGCCTTCCTTATAAGATTAAAAAAGTCCCTCAGATGCTTGGGTGTGGTGGTAAAGCTTAAAATCACAATATACATTTTCCTTTTTTTAATATTCAAACAAATCCTGTTTTGCATGGGGTTTGTAAACATTTGCACTGAGCCCCACTCTGAAAAATCAAAATATGTGGCGGCTATTTTGATATTTTCCATTTTCAAAACCAATAAAATATATAGATTTTTTTCAGAAGACAAAACCGCTTGCATGTCAGCTTTGTGGTATTAGTGTCAACAATTCAAATTTTGTCGGTACTTTACACCTTGTTGGCATGTTTTTTTTTTAGTAATAGTATTTTTAGAATGGCCGTTAGAAAATAAGTTGCGAGCCCCAAATGGGCCCCCGGCCCCAGTTTTGACACCCCTGCTGTATCGCAACACAGGGGGCCACCATAGTGTATTACACAGTGCTTCTCAATTATTTTCTGATACGCCGTCCCCAGAGGTCACATGCGGCCCTTCCCACGGGGTGGCCGCCCCACTATTTGAGAAGGTCTGTATTGCAGTAACAATAGTCTTACTGAGAGCTTAGACAGTAGTCTTGGGTCTTTTCCACTGATAAAATGGAGGGAAGCAGCGAGATATAAACTTGAGATATTATTTCTCATATTGTGGTTATTGTGACAAAAGTTATTAGTTATCAATCACAATTTGTATTTTTGAATGTGCTCAAGAAGTACTTATAAACAGACAGAAATATATTGCCAAGTTTTATTTATTAATAGACACAGAATAGTTTCCTTGGCAGAAGATACAGGAAATATTCTTCTGGTTATTAATTAGCTACTTTTTTGGCTATATAAGGTGGTTTAACATCCGGATGAGATAGTTAACAGAGAATAAGGAGCCATATTTTTATTATTTAAAGTGTTGAAATAAGTTTATCTTGTTCTGTTTTTGTTTGTGAAGGTTTGAGACAGCGTTTCAGGTCTGGTATATGTGACATCCCTTGCGTTCACTTTCTGTTGTAGAGAGGTCCATGTAGGGATTTTCGCCTCTCTCTGCACTTCTCTGTACTAAGGGAGTGCAGCCTGTAGGTTCATTGTGCAATATTTATTAATAGCTCCGATAGTAATGTGTTCATACAAGTTAAATTGATGTTTGTAATGGGGAACGACTTTAATGTGTTTTGTATTAATGTTAGCATTTAGGCTAACTAGCGATTAGGGCGCTAGTGTGCTTCTTCAGGAACAAACCAGTACCCAATTGTCCATCAGTTTATCAAAGTGCGGTTATTACGTTTTTACGGTAATTTTCATTTGAAACAGTATTAATACTAATGGTCGGGGGTTTTACTGCGGTTTATCATAAATATAGGTAATCGTTACACCCCAAATAGAAACAAATTTCAAAAATCCGAAACGTGTTTTCAACTTTTTTTTCCCCGGTCGTTACATCCCAAATAGAAACACATTTTCAAAATCCGAAACGTGTTTTCAAAGTTTTTTTCCCCAGTGGATTTGACACATTTGGTTGACAAACTTGACAATGGCTGCCTAAAAGGTTGTTTGTTATAAAAGACTGAAGCCTTGGATTAGATTGCCAGTGTGCTTGAATTTAAAAGGGAACTATTTTTTTAAAATGTTGCCTATCATTCACAAACCTTATGTAAGACAATAACACATATGTCTTTCTTTTTTATGCATTCTAATTTGCAATGTACGGCAAGAACAAGGTGGAATACTATGAAGCTAATTGGAGTCCATTGCATCCATAAAACTCTCTAAAAACATCCAAAACCGCCAACAACACTCCCATTTATATGTTGTGACCTGCATGTGAACCAAGTATTAGCGATATCAATATCAATCAATATCAATATTTATTTCTTCAGTCAGTGGTCAACAAAATAAAAAAACAATTTTACATAAATAAACAGTTGTACATTCATAAATTGATATTGTTATTATAAGCGCTAACACAGAGGAACTACTTTCAGCAGCGCCGTGATCATACAGAGTGAGCTAGCTTATGCAGCTATTGACATACAGTACCTAGCTGCTGAGCTGCTGCATTGTCTCAACGGTAGTAAAAGTTTCTGCTAAATTATAAATAATCCCTCTCACCTGTATAGTAGAAGTTTGTGGCCTTTGACATTCAACTTCGCCTCGGAGATCGCAAGAAAGGCATAAACAAAACGTTTGTTTGAACCCACCTTTCTTTGTCTTTTTTTTTTTTTTTACCCGCCTAAGGATTATGATTAATTGTTTATTTATACTGGAAGATATTAACATTCCATCAGTCTGCATCCCAGTGAGATCAGACATTGTCCAGTAAGTGATTGTTTTATTGTATTTGTGGTTTGTATGTCTTGTTTAGCACTTAGCAATAGTGCTACTTGCTGGATCTGCTTATCAATCAGTGTCTAAAACTCATAGCTCATCGTCCGTTTATTCAAGCTCAGGTTCAGCATCAATATTTGTCCCAAAGTAGCCTCAATAAGTTAGTAGTAGTAGTTATTGTTTTTCAAAGAAATAGCAAACATTGTCTGTGAATTACATGCACCACCATATGCTTATAATGACCAAAATACGTAAATATTACATGTGATTATGACTGTGCCTGTTACTATGTTACATATACAATATACATACAGCAGGGTTTCCCACACATTCATTTATTTGTTGCGGCCCGCCACGAAAGAATTACAGCCGCCACAAAAAAAAAATTAAACTCTTTTTTTTTTTTTTTTTTTCCCTTCGGCTTTTGACTCGCTTGACCGCTCATAAAAGCAATGGGACTCTGACTGTGAATGGAGCTTGTAGTTACATATTATATAAATATATAAATATTTTATAAATATGTATATAAATATGTACATAAAGTGTTGTAATTATATTCCAACACCGCGTTCTTCTTGGTCATCGCAGCCGTCGCCGCAGAACCCCCCCCAACCCAACGCCCGACCACACCACCACAAATAGATGCCTGACCTGTGGGAAATACTGTACATCATGTATTAAAAACTTTGATGGAGTTTTTTTGTTGTTTTTATAGCGCTTTATAGGCGGAATTGATTGAATCCCATTTGCTCCATTATTAGTTGACTTTTGCTAGTGTTTATTAATGAGTTGATAGCGGATGAAGCTGGCAAGCCACCCGTTCAGTTAGTCAAGTAAACGAAAGGTTTAGTGTTATCCTAGTAAGAGTAATGCATTTACTGAAGTGTCGTCAAAGCTGTTAATAACCATCTCCTTTAGCTAGTAAACTAGTTTGTCAATACAACCAGTTGACACAATTGACATGATATTCGTAGGGTTGTGATATTTCTAATACAATTCAGATTTTAGTATCAGATTGATAAACCTACTGGTGGGGTCTATCATGAGATTAATCCTTGAAAAAATGGTTTTCTGCAGCATATTTTCTGCAGTTTTCAATTTACTCTACTTTATTGTATTGCTTGTGCCATGGGAACTGAACCTTAATTTATTTTGCCTATGATTTTTTTATGAATTTAGTTAAGTAGTGGTAATACAAAAGGTTGTTTTGTCTAGGCAAGAATGAGGTTTGTAGGCTAACCGCACGAAACATTGCTGGCCCAATGTTGATTTGCATGCTCAGGTCACACGTGCTGCTCGGGTTTTGATGCCAACTATTTGGATTGAGCACCGATTTGCTATATGGGCCAGCACGCCGGCTGTGTCATGGCAGCTGGCGACACAGGAAGCTCACGAGACAAGAGTTTAAAAGTCGAGATGAGCAGTAAAGATTATGAAAACATGCATGGTACTCAAAAGCGACATTATTTTGTAGTAATTTTTCTAATTAGCTTGAGAGAACGAGGAAAGGGGAGACAACGTTTCGCAGGCGACATAAGCATCCCTAATCCTCTCATGGCCGTGACTGAGCCTGCAGCATGTGCACAAACACACACATGTAGTTTAAAAGAGGACAAGCAGATTGTGCTTATTTGGCACCTAATCAAAACATTTTTCTGTATTTGACTGCCTGCGTGCGTGACATCCCATTGATTAGTACGTGTGGCTATTGTGGAGTTTATCAAGTAGGTTAAATGTTTTCTCATGTGCCTCACAGCTCTTCCTCTTACTTTGTTTTTACTTTATTCACACAGGAAGTGAATACATTACATTATACTTTTTCTTTGAATAGTGGTACTATGATTTTCCTTCCGAAAGGCTCGATGTAGAACAAATCGCAGGAAAACCGACTACATTTATCCAACAAGAAATGCGTAAATCCAATCAATCCATTCCAGAAACGCTTAAAATATTAACACAAAACAGTTTTTATGAAGAAAAAAATAAAGAGTTTCACATGCCTAAATACATGTGTAATACATAAGATGTTCAGATGAGGGTTTTCTGCTGCCGATTCTAATACGATCATCCAGGAGTCAGATCGGCCTATACAAATACCGATCACATGTATTAACTGCAAATTTTTCCATTTATTTATGGTGAATTCTATTTGCAGTATAACAGTATG
>NC_084633.1:4291169-4298669 GCF_033978795.1 Nerophis ophidion
GGCATCAATCCTTTGCTGTTTCTACTCATTCCCCCAAGACCGGATGAAAGGAATTCTTCTCAGGCAGCCTCCCTCCGGTTCTCAGGTTCTCTGAAAAAGAGTAGTTATAAAGGCCCAAAAGGAAAAGCAGCAGTGGGGAAGTGGAGAACCAGCTGAGCCGCTCTGCGTGTGTTTGTGAGTGTGTGTGTGTGTGTCTTTACCAGGCATGACCTTGGCAGACTGAGGAATTTCCTGAAATGCTGAGAAAAGACCTGTGACACATTCAGTGCCACGGAAGAGCTGGACAAAAGACTGAAAAGAGAATTGGAGGAAAGAATCTTGCCGTTCTCTCGTTTCTGGCAATAAGAGTAAAGGGGGCGGTGGGTAGTTCTGCAGTGACAGAGGAAGAATGTAAGCGGATTCAGGAGAGATAAAGAAATGTGATTCTATCCGTCTCATAGTTGTGCTTCTCTAGTGGTGATGTCTCACTGTGGAATGTGTGAGTCAAGGGAAAAGGGAAGTATCTCTTGTAGCCATTCTCCCTTGATTATTCACAGGAAGTAGATGAGGACACAGCAGACATATCTCTGCCACCACAGTCGCCACTCGCCACATCCGAAACCTGGGGCAGACTGACTGACTTCCTTAGCGGCTGTCTGGGCCAAACTGAACCATTCCAGGTTTTTCATTGGAGTACAGAACTGGGTGTGAGTGGTGGAATGAAATCAATTAGTACCAGCCTATCCATCAATAGGTGATGCGATTGTGCTGCAACATCCCCACCAATCTTTTTGTTTTTTAATAAATCCCCTCTGACATGGTCCAGTTAATTTCACTGGTGGACTCTAGAAAGACATTCCGCAGCCACCGTAGCAGAACCTCCAGGTTCTGTAACAGCTTCTTCCCTCAGGCCGTAAGACTCTTGAATGCATCATAATAATCCCCTCAATTCCCCCCCAAAATGGATTAACTCGCTGGAATATAAAGACAATATAACATACATCCATAAATGTGGATGCTTATGCAAAAGTGCAATATATTTATCTGTACAGTAATCTATTTATTTATATCTGCACCTTATTGCTCTTTTATCCTGCACTACCATGAGCTAATGCAACAAAATGTTGTTCTTAACTGTACTGTAAAGTTCAAATTTGAATAACAATAATAAGGAAGTTTAAGTGCAATAGAGCAGCAGTTATTAACCCACCAAAAACTGTCTAATATAAGACTAAGGACTTGATATACAATTTAAATGAATGCATTCTCCCACTCCCACTGTGGGTGGCTGCACATGTCTTTGCTCTTATCTCACTCTGTGCAAGTCGCATAAGTTATTCAACATTATTTTTTGACATTCATTCTTTTGTGGACAGCAGCATGCATTTTGGCAACCTACACGATTAATATGCAAATGTCTGTGCGCACCATGTTCATTATGTTCTGTCTTCTCCTACAGTGTTATGTGCCAAGAACCTCGCAAAGAAAGACTTCTTTCGTAAGTTGCTCTTTTGTTTCGCATCTGCTTTCAGCTGGTGCCACACTGATGTGTCAAGATTAGACGTTTGAATTGCCATTTTGACCTGAATATAAATCTGTATGAAGAAAGTTGAAAATATGAATTGTTTTATATTTTGGGTCTCGAGATTATTAGATCCAAACCAACAGGTTTTGCAAAACGACTTCTTTCTTGAAGGTAGTCTGTATTGCAGCTGTGTCTTACCCCAAATTTCCACCGAATATGAAATGGCCGTGGACTGGCACGCGCGTGCCGTCATACTCGTTTTGTTTTCATTCAAGTCAATGTGTCAGTTTTCACTGCCCGCGGAACGTCACCAACATGCCGTTACGCATTCCAGCGCTAAATATATGCAGCGCTTTTATTTTTGTCGGACGCCGCAAGAAAAATGTTAAATTTTGCTAAAATCTGCTAGTGTTGGATGGGACGTTATGCACAAAAACAAAATAGAGTATCCGTTTTATTTTCAGAATGAAATATTTTGTCTTCAAGGTGAATCATATTTTACACTTTAAAAGGTCTTAATGGGTGGCGACGGCCATGAAGTCAACTTGTCAAATGTTTATAGACTTAATTTAATCTTGTTGACACAAATGGATGAGGACATGCTGATTTTGGGGGTCCAAAATTAAATAATAATGTACAGGCATATCCCAGGCAGCTAAATGGGAATATCGGAGCTTGTGTCATATATAGGACTGTTGTGTGACACGCTCGCCAGGTATGATGTTACTATTGTATTGTTGTTTGTTGCAAAAAATAAAGTGGTTTATCAATGCAGGACCAAATGAATTTGCTTCTGTGGAAGTACAGAATAAACTTTTTTTATGGTTCGCTTTATTACTATTTCCCTTATCACGTGATAATGCGCGGATTCGCGAGATCTCGTAAATGTCTGTGCTATTTCGCTGCACGATGGAGCTACAAACAGAACGGTGATGGGGATTGCCAGACGGCAAATGGCGGCGCCCTCCCACAGTGAAGCCTGTATGCGGCCGTTTTGGATTCAGTTGAAATCGGAGTTAGTGTTTACATGGCTAAAGAGTCTGCTCATGTGAAAGATTCCTTCAAAAAGGAGACATTTCTGGATTCCTTGTTACACACGTAGGAGTTTTCTTGCCAGAACACCGGCTCGAATTTGAGCACAAACTGCAACGAAAGCGTTGTCTATCCACAATGCGAAGACGCTTCTAAGATATTAATCCTCAGCACCATGTCTGAGGTTTTTTTAAATTAACATTATCACTGGAGGACTAGAGGAAAAGGAATGGCTAAGCATGCTCCACTCACAGAGCAAGATGACACATGAAGCTTACTGCTAAAGTTTTAATATAAAGTAGCGGGGATTGATCCAGATGTCGAAACTAATCATACCTAGTATAGTATCAAAATGATGCTAAAGTCATTAAATCAATATTTTTATTTTCTTATTATTTTTATTAAAAAATCTTTTATGGTTGTTTTTGTTATTGTTTACAAATTGATGAAGCAATTCTCCGGATACCGGAAGGTTTTTTAAGCAAAACCCAAATTATTTAAAAAGGAGCCAAAAGTAGTAGTTTTGTTTAGTTACTGAGCACTAGCCACTTTTTTTGGTTAAAAACATGTTATGTGGCTTTCAATACCACAAATTGAATGAATGCATCATTTGATTTACAACAATATTAGCAAACTCATGTACTAAAATAAGATAAGGTTCATAAAAATTTGTTATTGAGTTTACTATAGTTACTTGCTATGAAACATTTTCAGTTTTACAATTTATTTTCTAAGTATCTTATGAGGACTCGAAATCAGACGGGATCTGACGCCAAAAAATTGGATTCAATCGGAGGCCAAAAATGTTGATCAGGACATCCCTAATAAAAATGATAACAATACCTTTTCAAAACTGGTTACAGAAGCTCCTTTTGGTTCCTGACTTATAAGGCGTATACGCGCAGTGAGTAAGCTCGTACAGACTAAAACATTTTTGCAATTTTTTCTAAATTTGTTTTCCAGCACCTGTGGTAGTCAGAGCTTGTCTCTACTGTCATTCACACACACCGGTGACCAGGAGACCAGTGAAACAAAAAGGGTTGCCTTATATTTGGGTCTATACTGTAAATAATTTAATGCAGCTATGTTTTGAATGACTAACTGTTGATTGACGCTCACACTTATGAAATTGTGTGCACGCAGGTCTGCCCGATCCTTTTGCAAAGGTTGTGGTGGACGGATCAGGTCAATGCCACTCAACAGACACAGTCAAGAGCACACTGGACCCCAAATGGAATCAGCACTATGACCTGTACGTCTCCTTCAGCCCCGTTCACAATCAATGTTGTACTCGCTGTCTCCTACTAGTTCTGCTTTGTGAACCACATGATCCCGTGTCACCAGTCAGCTGATATCATGCAGTTTACAAATATGTTTGAAGTGTCACACATCCGTGAACATATTGTGCTGTCATTAGGATGCTATTATTAGCATGTTGCTTTTTTTCGCTGTATGAAGCAATTTGATGATGCATGTTTGTTTTTTTTCAGCTACATCGGCAAAGCAGACTCAATCACCATCAGTATATGGAATCACAAAAAGATCCATAAACGGCAGGGGGCAGGCTTCTTGGGGTGCATTAGACTTCTTTCAAATGCCATCAGCAGACTAAAAGACACAGGATGTAAGATGTTCCCTCACCTCTCGATGAATCTGATTATGAAATGTGTGAAAAGAAAACAACAAACGATGTGTACTTTTTGTTTGTCTCCCTCAAGACCAGCGACTAGATCTATGTAAACTGAACCCCTCAGACAGTGACGCAGTGCGGGGGCAGATTGTAGGTAAGGCTTGACACATTTACGCTTGGCGTGTTTCTGACCGGGTTTGCAGTCATCCTTATTTTGGTCTGACCTTTACATCACAATTTTGATTTTCCACAGTGAGCCTGCAGACACGAGACCGCATAGGTAGTGGAGGCCCGGTGGTGGACTGTCGAGGTCTGTTAGAAAATGAAGGGTGAGTGTGTCACTAGATGTTTATGTTCCCAGGATCAGAAAGTAACATTCTGGGTAGAAATAATATATGTTCTACTGACTGATATACACTGGAATTGATGTATTAATATATCAGTTTGTCTCAGCTGGTAAAAGTCTTGGGTGTAATAACACCATTGGATTTCATCTTTGTGGGTTGGAATTTATGATTAAAACCAAGATGTGTCAAATGGAATAAAAATAAGTTTATAGACTAGGACTGGACGATTTTAGCTAAATTGATTAATATTGTGATCACGAGTAATTACATGATTATTCATTAATTTGACAACATGAGTATTTCTTGTACCACCAAAACTTTACTTTAAGTATACATGAAAAAATGGATAAGTTAGTAACGAATAAATCACAACAAGTGAAAGAATAATAATAGTAATAAATAAATGACAGTAAATTTAAATATCAATAGCAATGTAAAAAAAAAACCCCACTAAAAATCCGTTTTTATCATTTTTAATTCCGTTTTTTACCTTTTTACACTTGTTTTACCACCATAGAGTGTGTGCTTTTTGTGTGAAATAAAATGTTTCTTAATTACAGTATATGCAAACATTGTCACATTTCTTGTTGCAATATTTTAGGGCAAAGCATGATAATTGTGTAAATGTATCAATAAGTGCTTTAAGTACATCATGTATGTGTAAGGTGTTTTTTGAAACCTTTAACCCGTATGTGGCACACTGGGCTATGATTGTGAAGGAGGGAAGTGAATTGTGCGGTTGTTCTCAGCTTGACGAGTAAAGAAAGGACTTGAGGCTGTAAAAAAAAAAGAGAGCGAGCCGCGACTCTCAAGTTGCGGCTGCTGTCCTCCTGTTTGTCCATCTATTATGTCGTTCACAACAACATAAGAAGATAAGATGTGTTGTGTGTGTATGTGTATTGATTGTTCTTGCTAGCTTTAGCTTCGAACTTTAGTCGCTGTTTCAACTGGCCGTTTAGACATTGTTTAGTTAATGATGTGTTTTGGGGATCAATAAGTCTGACCGGATACAACATTTTCCCAAACAAATGTTCTATCTCCTCACAATGTCAACATTTCACTGACATTTATGTCAATTTCCCTGATATTATTTTGCGTTTATTAGCGGATTCCGTTTTATTGCCCAATTATATGACTCCGTCCGCGGATATTTCAACACAGAATCATATGCCTTGCTTTTTTGTTGAAGTGAAGTGTGAAGTGAATTATATTTATGTAGCGCTTTTTCTCTAGTGACTAAAAGCGCTTTACAAAGTGAAACCCAATATCTAATTTTTACATTTAAACCAGTGTGGGTTGCACTGGGAGCTGGTGGGCAAAATGTCTTGCCCAAGGACACAACGGCAGTGACTAAGATGGTGGAAGCGGGGATCGAACCTGCAACCCTCAAGTTGCTGGTGCGGACACTCTACCAACCGAACTATACCGCCCCCAGTGGTATAGCGGTTGAGCTTAGTGATTTGCAAATCATTGTATTCTGTTTATTTTTACATCTAACACAATTTCCCAACTCATATGGAAACAGGGTTTGTAAATAATCATATCACATAAGTAACACATGTATTACCCGTTTTTGGCTGTATGATTGCACAATGGTTAAATGTGATTGGACCCGTTTTTTTTTTTGCTACCACACATTCCCCCTTTGCTATTTTGCAGGATGTGACGCTTAACTAACATTGATGTGTCTTGTGTGTGCAGTCCTGTATTAGAGGGATGTTTTAGTGAAGAACCGCTGCCTTACTCCGACCCCACTGGTGCTGCGGGTGGTGGGAACTGCCGTCTCGACTCCCCCAGTCAAGAAAATCGCCTTCAGACCCAGCGAATCCGAGGGCAGGATTCCCGAGGCCATGGCCACACCCCTCAGAACAGACCTCACGGACACCAACCCCCGGACCTGCCCGAAGGATATGGTTAGTCAAACATGGCCCTGGTCTCACTTCATGTCAATCTTAAACTAAATGACTGCCACTTCCAATATTCTCTTGTTTCTCGCTTATACAGAACAGCGAACAACAGTGCAGGGCCAGGTGTACTTTCTTCACACACAGACTGGTGTCAGCACCTGGCACGACCCTCGGATACCACGGTGTGATTCCCACATATGTAACTTCATACCATTTTATATAAAACTCATTGAGTAAATACAGCTGGTCAGTGTGTAATTAGGGAAGGCAATTATTTTTTGTAAAGGATGTTATCCAATACGAAAGTACTAGTACCTGACTAAGCACTGGGACAAAAGTACCTGAGAAAGCACTGTGATACAGACAGTATGAAGTAAAAGCAAAGAGTATGTAAGGTTGAGATGATGCTGGTTGCACTGTTTTGGACTCTTGTCTGATTGCTTGTTACTGGTGCAGGGACCTGGCCAGCGTAAGCTGTGAGGAGCTTGGTCCGTTGCCAGTGGGCTGGGAGGTCCGGAGCACGGTGTCGGGCCGGATATACTTTGTGGACCACAACAACAGAACCACACAGTTCACGGATCCCCGTCTACACACCATCATTAGGTAACAGCGTGCACATGTGCTCAAAACGCTTCCGTAAATCCGCCCCATTGAAAGGCTCAGACTGCACCTGGTTGACAGACATGGGGGAAAAATCTGTAGTTTGAACACTAATCTGTTGTTAATCTCACTGCTGCAATGCGGACTGCATCTGAACATGACCTACTAAATGTGTAATTTTATGGAAGTGTGACCCTAGAGTTGAGTAGAGTTGTGCATATATAATCCAATAACTTTACATATGTACACTTGTATGCCTTTTTAACCTGGTCATGTCTTGTTCTCCTCCTTAGTAGCCAGCAATCTCAAGTGAAGGAGTCCTCACAGCCCCCCCAGATGGATGTGGGGGTTGAAGACGGCGGAGGTGGAGGAATGGGCGGTGGTGTCGGTGGAGACGGAGACTTGGCGGCACGCTATGAGAGAGATTTGGTCCACAAACTGAAGCTGCTCCGCCACGAGCTCTCCCTGCAGCAGCCCCAA